>NW_024412426.1:12350496-12397594 GCF_014898765.1 Herpailurus yagouaroundi
GGCGGCCCCCCGGGGCATGGGCCGGGCGCGCTGCCGTCTCTCCGCTACACGCCGCGCGCGGCCCGCGGGCACCTAGCCGTCCCGGAGGAAGCTGCGTCCAGACAAAAGCTGCGGCATCTCCGCCCGCTCAGCCCCTGCAGGGCTTCGGGGTTGGTGCCGGTCCGCATCGGACTGTCGCCTCCACAGTTTGCTAGGTCAGAGAGCTTTCGAGAGCCTAATGAGTTACTCTGAGAGGAACCCCTCTGCGTGTTGTTGAGGAAGGCTAAGCACAGTGCTTAGGCGCCCAGGAAAAAAGGAAAAAAAAAAAAAAAAAAAAAAGGAAAGAAAAGACAATGATTTTCTGGGACATCGTCCACACCGTATTCCTGTTGGCTCTTCTTTATTCTTCCCTAGCTCAAGATGCAAGCCCCCAGGCAGACACCAGGGCTGAGGAAATTCCCGAGGGGGCCTCCACCTTGGCTTTTGTGTTTGATGTGACTGGTTCCATGTATGATGATCTGGTTCAGGTTATCGAAGGGGCTTCCAAAATTTTGGAGACGTCTTTGAAAAGACCTAAGAGACCACTTTTCAACTTTGCTTTGGTGCCTTTCCATGATCCAGGTAAGGGGAATATTTATTCTTTGTGTTTGTTGTTTCTCATGATTACATGTCTTATGCTATGAAATCGTTAAAGTGTTAGGAAGTTTCAAAACTTTTTTTTTTTTTAATGTGTAGCTGAAAACCATTGTAACAAAGAATTACTCTCTGGCATCTGGGTTTGCTCCCTGACCCGTACTCAGGTCTTGTAGGTGCTGGTCTCCTGGTCCCCAAACCTGGAAGTGTGGAATTACAGTAAATACCAGAACCCAGGGTCTTGAGCAAGGACATCGAAATCGGAGTTCATTGACTTTTTAATTTTAGAGCTAAAGAATGCTTACTTAGGAAGGCAGATTTGGAGATGGGTATCCAGCAGCATTACCCTAAGAGCTAACATCCTGGTTGAGAGCACGCTCAGGATAACTCTCACACAAGAGGGGGAAAACCTGTTGTGTGAGACACAAGGAAGCTTGTGAGTAATTTGCTAGTGGAACTGAAGAGATGAAAACAGGAGGGAAGCCATTCATTTCTTAACTGAATCTATTCATCTTTGCACCAAGTCCTCATTACTTAGGTTCACAGATGGGCATAAACATCATGTCCCTGCCTCATCCAGTAGAAATGCATGTGATTTGGTTGTCGGTGCTCTTTTAAAGGTAGCTGAAGCAAAATAACTGTATTTTTCCCCCTAAAGCCATGGGCTTCAGCTGCTCCACGGTAATATGATCCGATATACTTTTTTTTTTTTTTTTTCAGTTTCTATTTAAAGTGGCACCTTTCTGTGAGGCTCAGAGGAACCCTCATGGTCATTGCTGAGGGTAGCATTGCAGGGGGAACCCTGGGGCTTGCTGTCTGACATCCACCTGAGTTTCATTAGCGCAAGTCCTTGCCCAGTTTCTTAAAAGTCCTCTCCCACTGTTCTCCCACATTTTCCCTGCTTTGAAAGTCTCTCTCTTCACTCAGAAGACCTTGACACAACCTCTTCACAATGGGAGCTTCATATTGAGAATCTCAGATTCTTTCTTTGTGCATTTTGACAAGCACATGAGTTCAAATTATCTCTAGGTGTTAAAGAGGGCAGGTTTTAGCTGTCTAAAAGAAAATGGCACTGGGAGAAGTTTAGAGGGAAATAGAACTTTTGGGTTTTTTTTGTCCTTCAAATGATGAAAATGAGAACCTATCCTACTTTCCTGGGACATGTGGAAGAGTAGGGTAGGTTTTTCTACATTCCTACCTTGATGAAACACAAAATGTTCTTTATATTTGAATAAAGAATTAAGTGGTCATTTACTGCTTTTACTGTCTTAGTAAGGCACCTCATGTGTTATGTTTCAATTTATTAAATGTCAAGATGCCAATTATGATGCAGCACAAGACTTGTTGTTTTGGAATAGCCTAAATATGTTTCTTCTATGGGGATATAGCTGAAGTTGGCTGAAAAACAAAGTCAAAATTGTTTTCTCCAATTAACATCACAATTTCCTCTTCCCCAAAAGACTCTTATGAGATGATGTTGCTGCAAACAATATACAAATTGCCTCAAGACATAAATGGAAACTGGATCGTCATGATATTTTGATGTGATATGAAAAATTATTGGAATAAATTGTATTCTGGTGTGCCTCTTTCCAATTGTTACCAAATGGGAAAGGGTGCTGTGGTTGACTTTCCTATAGTTTAGCAATCTTGTTGCAAAGTGGGGGAAACTTGGCATGCTAATAACAAATGACTAGTAAAGTAGAGCTTTTTTGAAATAATATGAGAAAATGATTCCATTGGTTCATAAAATTAATTGCATGTGTAATTCAGCAAAATTATTAATTTTATTGTAATTCAAAGTAGAAGTGGCCAAGTATTTATGTTATCTAAGACTATTGAAAGTATTTCTGAAGATAAAGAGGGAGATAGAAGTTAAAACATACTAATAACCTTTAATTTAGTTTGCTAATTCACTTTACTGAATTATAATATTATCTTTGTGTGACATTTGTGTAGTGTGTGTGTGCGTATGTTGTGTATAGTTATTAAGAGTTTTTGATTCTCTTATACTTTTGATTGATCAGTGTGGGATGACAGAAGGGGCCTTGAATGGGGATTGGCTGTTTCAGTGTGTGACATTAGAAAAGTCAGTTTACCTATTTCCTCATCTATAAAATGAGAGAATTGAATTTGAACATCTCCTTTTTTTTTTTTTAGGGTTTCTTCTTCTCCTTTTTTCTTTTAGATTTGAGCATCTCTAAGTTCGCTTCTGACTATGACATTTTATGGCTGTCTGTTTTACATGTGGTTGTTTTCATAGCTCCTAACACATATTCCTATGATTGGGCGCTACAACTGACAGGGAGAGAAATAATGTGTGGAATTTAATATAAATAATTATAACTTTGACCACCGACAGCTTTTCAAAACCCTTTGACATCTGCTGTCTCATGTAGCCAGATGAAATAATGGACAGGATCTGAGATACACTCTGAGGCATTTGACAAAAACCCTTAGGCCTTTGCACATGATTGCTTTGGACTTCTGCATTAGGGGGCACCTGGGTGGCTCAGTTGGTTAAGTGTCTGACTTCGGCTCAGGTCATGATCTCATGGTTCGTGAGTTCAAGCCCTGCGTTGGGCTCTGTGCTGACAGCTCACAACCTGGAGCCTGTTTTGGATTCTGTGAATCCCTCTCTCTCTGCCCCTTCCCCACTCGCACTCTGTCTCTCTCTCTCTCTTTCTCTCAAAAACAAATAAAAAACATTTTAAAAAATTAAAAAAGAATTAAAATATGTAGAATACACAGACATACATGAGGTGGAAGTCTAACAAGTTAACAAGGAGGTGATAAAATCCTTCAGAAAATGTGTTTGTAGGGAAGCTGGTGTTGAAGGACCAAAAATCCACCCATGGTTGGAGGAAGTACCAGAGAGGACGAGGACCATGAAAAGTCAAGCCAATCTTGTGAGGCTAACTGTGCCTAAGATGGGCTTTTCACTTCTGTGATTACATTTAATGTATTAATTTCTAACAGCTTTATTGAGATATAATTCCCTTGCCATGTAATTATTCATTTAAAATGTATAATTCAGTGGGGTGCCTGGGTGGCTCAGTCGGTTGAGCGTCCGACTTCAGCTCAGGTCATGATCTCGCAGTCTGTGAGTTTGAGCCCTGCGTCGGGCTCTGGGCTGACAGCTCAGAGCCTGGAGCCTGCTTCTGATTCTGTGTCTCCCTCTTTCTCTGCCCCTCCCCTGCTCATGCTCTGTCTCTCTCACTCTCAAAAATGAGTAAATGCTAAAAAAAAAATTTTTTTTTAAATGTATAATTCAGTGAGTGGTTTTTAGTATATTCACAGGTACATGCAACCATCACCACAGTCAGTTTTGGAACATCTTCATCACCTCCAAGAGAAACCCTGTGCCTTTTACTTATCAGTCCCTTAGCTCCCTTACCATCCTCCTCCCAGCGCTAAGCAAGCACTAATTTCCTTTCTGTCCATTGATTTTCTTGCTCTGGCCTTTCATCTGAATGCAGTCATATAATATGTGGTCTTTTTTGACTGGCTTCTTTCACTTTAGCATGTTTACAAGGTTCATCCATGTTATAGCATGTGTCAGTACTTTATTCCTTTTAATGGCTAAGTAATATTCAATGTGTGGATATACCACACTTTGTTTAACTGTTTATCCCTAATGGATATTTAGGGTTTCAGCTATTATGAATAATGCTTCTATAAACATTTATGTACAAGTGTCTGTGTGGATGTATGTGATGTTATAATTTATATAAGAAATATATGTTGGGGCTTCATTCCCATTTCTTACTTAGAGCTCCTGAAACTCTTATAGTATCCTAAGTGATAAGAACTATAAAATTGTGTTTTGTTATGTTAATGGAGTGACTTTTGGATCCCACCTAAGGATGGAGGCTGGTTTCCAGGAGATTCAACCATGTGATTAAAGGGTTGGAACTTTCAGTCCCACTCCTGACTTCTTTCTGGGAAGGGGCGGGGGTTGGGGGTTGGATCAACTGCCGGTGGCCAGTGGCCAAAGATTTAATCAGTTATGCCTATGTAATGAAGCCTCTGAAAACACATATGAGGACAGGGTTTGTATTGCTTTTGGGTTGTAAATTTTGGGAAAATGGCATGCTCAAAGGGGCCATGCTCATGGGGGCTTTGCAACCCTTTCTGCATACCCTATGCATCTGGCTGTCCCTAAGTTATATGCTTTTATAAAAAATAGTAATCTAGTGAGTAAGTGGGTTTCCTGAGTTTTTTGAGTCACTCTGGCAAATTAATCAAACTTAAGGAGGGGGTCGTGGGACCTCTGATTTATAGCCAGTTGGTTGGAAGTACAGGTAACAGCTGGATGTGCAGCTGGTCTCTGCAGAGGGTGGCAGTGGGGTGGGCAGTCTTGTAGAACTGAACCCTTCACCTGTGGAATCTGGTGGTATCTGAGAATAGCTTGTTGTGATCTGAGGAAACCCCTCATTCCCACATTCAAACTGGGTGCTCACAACACCAAAGAATGTATATTTTCATTTCTTTTGGGTAGGTACCTAGGAGTGGAATTGCTGGGTCACAATAACTCTATGTTTAATTGTTTGAGGAACTGCCAGACTGTTTTCCAAAGCATTTGTACCATTTTACATTCCCACTAGCAGTATTGAGGGTTCTAATTCCTTCACATCCTCACCAACACCGGTTCATTATTGAACTTGTTGATTCTTACATATTAGTTTTTACTGTGCTTTTTACAATACTCAAAATGTATTTCTGTCTTCTCAGAACACAACTTTGAGGAGAGCTGATGGTCTTCCCTTAACTACAGCTCCTTTTATCACTCAGTCTTCCAATTCCCCTGTCTGTAAGACAGGTACCAGAGACAGAGGAAAGAGAATAGGGCAGTGTATTTTAATGAGTCACTTTATATAAAGAAGAATTCTCTTCACCATGTCTCTGGTTTTTTCCCCAGGATATATTTTACCAGTCTACATTCATTCATTCATTCATTCACTCACCTATTCTGTTTCAAGCGTTGCTTCAGACACTGGGCCTACAACGGGGAACAAAACTGACAAAAGCGTCTGCACTAATAGAGCTTACATTCTACCAGGGAGGCAGGGGCAATAAAGAAAATCATTAAAATACATATGGTGTGTTTGTTGGTGCTGATTGGTCTGGAGAAAATAAAAAGCAGAAAAAGAGCATGAGGAGTCTGAAGTGTGTTGAGTGTGTTGACATTTAAAATATGGTGGTCAGGGAAGCTCCCAATTGAAGAGGTCACAGTTGAACAAAGACCTGAAGGAGATGAGGGAGGGAGTAATGAGAATGTCTGAGGAAAGGCTTTTACAGGCAGAGGAACAATACATGAAATGTTCTTGAACATGCAGGAGCATCCTGACATGTCCGAGGAAACTTGAAAAGACCAAAACACACTGGGGGAGAGGGAGCAGTTATGAGGTGAGATTAGAAAGTTGATAGGTTATATCATGAAAGGGCTCATAGGCCACCGTGACTTTGGCTTTTCTCTAAATGAGACGTGGAGCCATTTTAGGGTTTTGAGCAGAGTAGTGACATGATCCGACTTACGCATCCACATAATCATTCTGACTATTGTTTGAAAATACTCTAAAGTAAAGCAAGGGCAGAAACAGGAGGACAGGAGACCATTGTATCATTTGGGCACAAAAGGATGGTATATCTTGGGTGAAGTTGGTAGGCGTGGATGTTTGGAAAGAGAGTTGGATTCTATTTTGAAGATGAGATCAAAAGGATTTAATGGTATGTGAGGAAAGAAGAGAAGGCAGATGCTGAGGATTTGTCTTGAGTGAATGGAAGCATAAGATAGCCATTTATGGAGAAGAATGAGCAAGGAGCAGGTTTGAGAAAGAGTTTGGAAGAATGAGGCTTTTATTTTTTGATATGGTTAAGTTTGAGATGTTTTTTGGTACCCAAGTGGGGATATTAAGAAGGCAGTTGGATATATGAAATTAAGGTTCAAGGCAGGAGGCCTTGGTCAGAGATAAAAATTTGGGATCCAAAGGTATACATAGAGACGGTAATTAGGGTTGTGAGTTTCAATGAGTCCCTAAGGGACCAGTTACTTGAAGAATAGCAAGGGTCTGAGGACACAGGCCTGGGCCATCAGTCGTTAGCAGTCAGAGAGGTGAGGATAATCCAGCAAAGTAGCCTGAGAAATTGAAGTCAGAGAGGAAAGAGAAGAGTATATTCAACTAGGAGTCAAGAGAGGAAAGTGTTTTCAGGAAGAAGCACTAATTGGTTAATTAAGAGGAGGACCGAGAATTGGCTAGTCAATTTAGGGATGTGGGTGTCATTGGTGACTCAACAACCATAGTGGAGTGTAGCGATGGGAGTGAAAGCCTGTTTGGAGAGAATTCAAAAGAGAATGGGAGAAACGTAATTGGAAACCTTTGGAATTATATTGTCGTTTCCAACTACTGGAATGGTTGCTTTGTTCATGAAGCTAAAATTCAAATTAGTTTTGATAAATGATTCAACCAGTATTTTACCAAGTGCAAATTCAATGTATTAGGAAGAACATCCAACTTGGAACAGAAGATTTGTGTTCTTTTCCTTATTCTGTCATTCGAGCAAATTATTTAACCTTGCCAGACTTCTTTTTCTCTACCTATAAAATTAGTGCCTTGCGATGTAATTACCAACGTTTGTGATTTTAATGACTATAATATAGTGAAAGATAAGTGACTGGAAAGAGATTCAAAGTAGCAAGGACTTGATCCATTGGTAGACATATCAGCATTACACATCTCTGCACTTGAAGAATTTCACTGTAATAAAACCTGGGAGCCCTCAGTGACTTTGTATGATTCTTTCTGCAGGACTTACATGGTGTTAAGAAAGCACTCTAGGACTTTTATGAAAAGATTCTCTTAGAAAATTTTTCTCAGCAATAGTAAAATCACCTGAAGTCATCATGAATGGAAAGATTTTTACAAGGAAAATATTGCACATTTAGACTTCGAAAACCTTTACAAATTTATATGAACCAGACTTCAAATTGAAATGTTTGGGTTTCAATATGTGTCAGAAAAAGAGTTACAAAGCTATCAGTCTCTTTTTGCTTCTAGCATATTCAACAGGAAGAAGGGTTTTCATGAGGAAAAGGATTGGTCTTCAAAGTCCCGAGAGAAATCCAACCAAAGGCAATGAACTAACATTAAAGAATGAGAGATTTTGGGTGGACAATGATAACTTTGTTTCCTAGGATAATAGAATATTTTAACCTGAGAGAGTGGATACTATGTCACTGGATGTTTTCTGAGAATATGTAGAGGTTTTTTTTTTTTTATGGACAATGAAAACTTTCTCTCAAAGCGTAAGGACCAAATTTTGATAAATATGTTACATATGTTAGGGATATTTCTTTTTTAAAAAATCAGTTTATTTTAAGAGAGAGCACAAGGGGAGGGGCAGAGAGAGAGAGAGAATCCCAGCAGTCTCCATGCTCTGTACTGAGCCCTGATGTAGGGCTTGACTTGGGGCTCGATCTCATGCCCATGAGATCATGACCTGAGCGGAAATCAAGAGTCTGATGCTTAACTGACTGAGCCAGACTGGTGCCCCAGGGATGTTTCTATTTAACCATATCTTCTCTGACTTCCACAGAATGGTGACCTTTTTTTGTTTTTGTTGTTGCTGTTAAGTTGAGGAGCAGCCTTCTAATTGATTGTTGGAAAATCAGAATTTGGTTTTGCTTATGGTTTGTCTCTGATCAAACAAACAATAACCATTCTCAGCGGTCTTTTTTTAAAAAAATATTTATTTATTTTGAGGGGGGGAGCGGGGGAGGGGCAGAGAGAGAAGAGAGAGAGACTTCTGAGCAGCTCTGCGCTATTAGTGCAGAGCCTGACACAGGGCTTGAACCCATGAACCATGAGATCATAGATCTCATGAGATCTTATGATCGTGAGATCATGACCTGAGCTGAAATCGAGAGTCGGATGCTTAACCAACTTAATCACCCAGGCAGCCCTCCCAGTGGTCTTTATAATTCTGCTCACCTATCTTTCTCTCTGACTAGACATTAACAGTGACTGCTCTGTTAATCTCACAGGCCTGGAACACAGTAGACAGGAAGTGTTTCATGGAATGAATGCTGGGAACAAGAACCAGTGATTTCTCTGGGTATTTTAATCTTGCCTTTCTTGTCTGTGACTTTGCTTTTTAAATCCTACCAATCAGAAGAACAAAACTAAAAACATAATAAGTTATTAGTTAAGCCTTTTTGGTGATGCATATGTCCTGTCTAAGATTGAGTATGATTTGGATATATCATTATGATCCAGGTAATGTCTGAGTCTTAGATAGTCATTGAATGTTTGTATAGCAGGTGAATTTCAGAAAGGGTGGATTTCTATGCAGTCTGGAACGTCACAGCTGAACTACCTTTAATTTTTAACTAAACTGGCCAAAAGAGTGTGACAACAAATAAATTAATTTCTAAGTAGCACTGTAAACAAAAGATCCACATTATAGTTGGCTTTCACAAGTCTACAGGGATTCTCAACCCTGGTTTTATCTTTTTTTCTGGTAAATTTCTGTGAGGATTCCCATATCTATGGAGAATAGGAAAAATTTAAAAATAGACTTATGCCAAGTGTAAGGTGTAATGAAATCAGCTTTCCCTACTTGAGTAATGTTATGGTTAAGTAAGACAATATACATGAAAGTCCTTTACAAGCGGTATAGAATCAATGGGGTTGCTCTTGATTATTGAATAGCTCATATTTGTCTATAAAGATTGAATAGGTGCTAGAGTGAAGCTGGTGATGAAAAAAATAGTAGAACATTTATACAATAAGACTAAAAAAATAAAATAGAAAAAAAAATGTACTTGATAGTGTGGCTCTTACCGTATGGGCAAAGGACAATTCAAATAAGCTCAAATCTAGTCCTATTCTAATAACAATGTTTGAGAAACATGTATTTTTTGCTTCATTGGCCCCTTGAGCCCTTAACCACTGCTTCATAATTGGGAAGCCAGCAAGAGAATTAAAAAATCCAAAGATAAGCCATCATATTCATTGATTCATTTATTCACTCATTCATCAGTCAATAATAGGCTTCTTACTATTTGTCAAGGATTGTGGTAGGTGCTTTTGATTAAAAAATAATGAGGCATAGCTTACAAGAAGTTAACAGTCTATGGGGAGAAGAGCAAGAGAAACAGCAACATTATATACCAATATCTAATACCAACATTAGCTACATTTTATAGTAGAAAGAAGCACAGGGAGCTGTGTGAGCCCAGAGCAGTGACCCTGATACACAATTCAAAAGGTGATGGTCCCCGAAGAGTTTCTGGAAGTGTAGTCTGGGCTGAAACTTGAACAAAGTGATGAGTAAAAGCAGTTTAATCAAAATATTAAGGAGTTTGGATTTCATCCTGGAAGCTATCAGGAGCCTAGAAGGATTATATGTGAGGAGTGACATAATTGGGTTTTCATTTTAGATCTCAATCTCTTGGATGGATTGGAGCAAGGCAGTCCTGAGAGCTGGGATGATCCATCACAGTAATTCAGGGGGGAGATATTGAGGTAACTTGGGTAGAGGAAGAAGGTTATAGATTTGTGAGCTATTAAGAAAGTCCAGTGGACTGGACTTGGCCCTAAGAACATGGAGAAAAGGGAAATAGGATTACCTGCTTAGGTTAAGACATGAAATTGGCATTCAGTGGAAGAGAAAATAGATGTAAAGTTAGCTTTAAGAGATACCATTACTCTCAGGCCTCTCAGGCTGATAGCCTTGAATATAATAAGCTCCTTATACCTTAACCTGCCTAAAATAAAATACCAACCAAAAGTATGGGGGGGGGGTCAACGATGAAAATGAGAGCCACAGAAACAGCTTAGGCATGGTGCAACCCAGTTCTTTTTTTAATTGAGGTATAATTGACATATTATATTAACTTCAGATGCACCACATAATGATTCATTATTCGTATCTTGTGAAATTATCACCATAATAAGACTAGTTAACATCTGTCACCATACATAGTTATAAACATTTTTGTCTTGTGATGAGAACTTTTAAGATTTACTCTCTTAGCAACTTTTAAATATGCAATAGTGTTTACTGCAGTCACCATTCTGTACAGTATATCCTCGTGACTGACTTATTTTATTATTGGAAGTTTGTTACTTTTTGACCCCTTCACCCATTTGACACCCTCCCCAACCTCTGTTTGGCAACCACCAGTCTGTTTTCTGTATCTGTGAGCTTAGTTTTGTTTTTAGATTCCACAGATAAGAGAGATCTTATGGTATTTGTCTTTATACGTCTGACTGGTTTCACTCAGCATTATACCCTCTGGGTTTATCCATGTTGTCACAACTGTCAAGATTTCCTTCTTTCTTATGGCTGAATAATATTTCATTATAGATACACCACGTTTTCTTTATCTACTCATCCAGTGATGGATACTTTGGTTGTTTACATATCTTTTAAAAAAAA
Source organism: Herpailurus yagouaroundi (assembly GCF_014898765.1). NCBI lineage: Eukaryota > Metazoa > Chordata > Mammalia > Carnivora > Felidae > Herpailurus > Herpailurus yagouaroundi. Next base: position 12,361,552 of record NW_024412426.1, read on the forward strand.
TTTTTTTTGAATCCTTATTTATTTTTGAGAGAGGGAGAGACAGAGCGAGCATGAGAAGGGGAGGGACAGAGACAGAGGGAGACACAGAATCTGAAGCAGGTTCCAGGCTCTGAGCTGTCAACACAGAGCTGGACATGGGGCTCGAACTCATGGACCGCAAGATCATGACCTGAGCCAAAGTCGGACACATAACCCACTGAGCCACCCAGGCACCCCAGGTTGTTTACATATCTTGACTATTACAAATAATGCTGCAGTGAACATGGGGTCCATATATCTTTTTGAGGTAGTGTTTTTGTTTTCATCATACATATTTCCTAATGGAATTACTGGATATTATGGTTGCTGAATTTTTAATTTTTAAAATTAAAAAATTTTTATTTTTCTCAGCTTTTAAAAATTTTTTAACTTTTCCATACTATTGTCCACAGGGGCTGCACCAATTTACATTCCCATCAACAGTGCACAAGGGTTCCCTTTTCTCCACATCTTTGCCAACACTTGTTATTTTTTGTCTTTTTGATAATAGCCATTTTAACAGGTGTGAGATGATATCTCATGTTGGTTTTGAGTTGCATTTCCTTGATGACTAGTGATGTTGAGCATATGTTCATGTACCTGTTGGTCATCTGTATGTCTTCTTTGGAAAGATATCTATTCAGATTCTCTTCCCGGCTTTTAATTGGATTGTTTGGGTGGTTTTTTTTTTTTTTTTTGCCAAGTTGTATCTAGGGTTCAGAATGTTAGTTCATCCTACACTTAAATAGCCAGTCCACCCATCAGTCACATTCTAACCATGGTGATAGACTGTTTATCTTTATAAATATGTAATGACGTCGTTATATATTTGGATCATACTATTAACTCTCCTTGTTTTGGTTGCATGCTCACCGAACAGCCTCCTGGTAGTTTAACCTCGTGTGCTTTCTTTATGGGGAGAATACTGCTCTGGTCAGACTGGCACATACATCAGGTTCACTAGACAGTTATATTCCTCATTGGTAACTCATATTTTGGCATACCAGTTTTATGCATCAGTCTCTATTGTTTAAAATGTTCTGAAAGTGTCAAATTCAGGTTTTTGAGTTTGCAAGTCTGAGAGCCAGACCTTGGTTGCTGGTGAATTTAACAAAGTAAACATCTCCCTGTGTGGGTCTGTTTGGGTGGCCTGTCTCCAGGTATCATTCCTCAGCATCTCCTACTGTCAGTGTTAGTATGAATAGTGCCAAGTAGCTGTTCTGTCCACTTGAAACTTACATAGATGACAGTTGAAGCCATTGGAATAAATGAGATCATCCAAGCAGAGTATGTACCCTGAGAAAAGAAGGAAGACAGAGTACAACTATGGAGAACACAAGCATTTAAAAGACAGGAGAAGAAGGGAAGTACATAAAGGATTCTGGAAAGGAGAGTCCAGGAAAATATGAAGAGAAACTTGAATAAGCAGCATTTGGAAATCTAAAAAGTTAATAGTTTTAAGCAGGAGAAATTGTTAGTCTGTCCATTTATAAGGTTACTGAAAATAAAGGCTAAACTCACAGGCTAAAGTGGACAGTTCATTGGGGGTAGGGAGCCAGGAGGTTAAAATGGTGGGTAAGAAAATAGAGCTAGCAAATGCAGTCTGTTGATTTCGTGAAATGTAACACTGTGGTTAATAGCATGAGCTCTGGAGTCAGATGCTTAGGTGGGAAGCCTGGCTCCATCAATTACTTGTTGTATGATCTAATTTCTTTGTGCTTCAGGTTTAGTAACTGGGAGTAATATTATCTACTCTATAAGGCTAATGTGAGGATTGATGTCCGAAACTTAGTAAAACCCTTTGCACATAGTAAACTCTCAATAAACATTAGTTATTGGGACTTAGATTTGAGAAAGAACATTTTTTTAAGATGGGAGAGAGGGGCAAGAGGAGAGATTGTTTAAGTGCTGCTGGAAAAGAGTCAATCGAATAGAAGACATAGAATAGAAGAGATAGAAAATGCCAGAGAGAACAGATAATTTATGAAACTAGGACTCTGAGGAAGCAAGAGGAGATGGGATTTGAAGTAGAAGTATTGTTTGATGGAAGGAGAAGACCTTCAGTTTTTTAGAGTGATAGAAGAGAAACAGATCACAGACAGGCATGGTCATGGATGAGCTGGTAGGATATAGGATGCTGGGTGACTGTCTGATGGATTCTTTTTTCTCAAAGAGACAGAACAGAGAGTCATTTGATGAGAGGAGGGAAGTGGTAGAGGATAAATAAGGGACTTTAGAAGAATAATGGAATTTTGGAAGTAGAAGGTGACTAGAGACACACAGATTGTTTCTCAGGATCAGTTGTGGTTTAGAAGATGAATTGATAATGCTTGAACACTGCCTAGGTCTGTGATTTCTTTATCAGCTCTCAGCAGCTTGCGCATAACTTCTGAGATTGACCATTGGTTTGATCCATGACTGGGATTTTGTTGAACAGATGTGACTAAAGAAATAGGCTATGATTGAGAGGGATACTGATAAGAGAGAGGCTGAAGTGACAGGTCGTAGAGTCAGAACTGGATATATCAGATTGACAGGAGTTGAGATTATGCTGGTGAAGGACAATATGGCAAGGAGGCTGAGGTCATTGGTAAGAATAGCTAGAGTGATTGACCATAGACGTTAGCTTTCATAGAAAAGGAAGTTTAACCAGAGTGAAGACCATGGAATAGAGATCAGAGAACTTGAGTCTGCAGAGTTGAACATGGTTGTTAAAGTAACACAGATAATAACAGCTTAAAATGGTGAGGAAGATAGTGAGTCAGGCATTGAGTCTTTATTCAGTAAGAATTATTGAGCTGTCTCCAGGTGGCAGCTAACAATGAAGAGGGTTAGAGGGCGTCATGAACCTCAAAATGGCAGGTGTTTTCTCTGAAAGTAAAGACATATGGACTGGGAATGGGTAAAATGCTGACCCGCCTTCTGCCCCTGGTGTATCTGGAGCGTTGGAGAATGAGGGAGGACTATGGGGGCGGTGGTCCCATCCATGGACAAACCTGTTTCAGCTAACGTGGGAGGTAGATGGACAGTTCTGTGGCAAAATGGGTTGGAAGTTCATGGGATTTGCAAGGACATAGGATGGGGAATGAATGGGTCAAGAGAGGAAACAGAGTAAGTGAGAAGAGGAATGATTTGCATTGGGGGCAGTGACCAAAGACGATGGTAACATAAAGCAGGGTGGATTGCTAGTTGCAAAGTCTAACTTGGATAGGGTTGGATATAAATTCAGATACCACGTCAGGCCCTGGGAGAGTCAGAGCCCAATGAAGTTAGCTGTTGGCAACTCTGAGGACAGCGTGGCAGGTAGGGACTCCTGAGGAAACATCTCATCTCACATGTCATATTGACACAGGTGAGGTAGCATAATTTTTATTTCTAATAAGACCAGTCAACATTTTATTTATTTATTTGTCATTACTATGGACCAGACACTGAACTAGATACATTCCATGCTTTATCTCATTTCAGCCTCACAAAAACTCTTAAGTGGTAGATGTTATCCTTATTTAATATATGAGACACCTGAGGCTTATATTATCTGAACTCTCACAAAATGGAAAGCATCTCCTGAAAAAGAATAGCTTTCTGTAAGTTATTTTTTTGCCACCTTTTGTTTTGAGAAATGTGTAAGATTGAGAGAATGTACACAAGAAGTCATGGCAGAGAGACCACTGTGTTGTTTTGCTAAGGCTGCCCTAACAATGGACCACAGACTGGGGGGTTTAAACAGCAGAAATGTATTGTCTCACTGTTCTGGAGGCTAGAAGTCGGAAATCAAGGTGTTGGCAGGGTTGTTTCCTTCCAAGGACTGCGAGAGAGAATCTGTTCCCTGCCTCCCTCCTAGTGTCTGGTGCTTTGCTGGCAATCTTTGGTGTTCCTTGGCTTGTAGATGCACTGATCTCTGCCTTCATGTTCACAGGGTGGTCTCCCTGTGTGTTATGTCAAATTTCCCTTTTTTATAAGGATACCAGTCATATTGGATTATTGGCCCACTCTACTCCTGTATGACCTCATCTTAACTAACTACATCTTCTACAACCCTATTTCCAAATAAGGCCGAATTCTGAGGTACTAGGGGATAGGACTTTAATATGAATTTTGCTGGAACACAATTCAACCCATACTGAGACCACTCAGTAATTAACATTAAGAAAACAAAAGTATTTAAAGTATTTACTCTTTTACTAGAGAGTCAGTTTGTTCTAGAAGTTTCTGATAAAAATGTTTGTGTCAGGCAGGGAGTATCATGGACTCTAAACTCTGACCTCTTTTTAGATAGGAACGGGGTTCTTGATGGGAATTATTGAGAGGGGCACTAATATTTTGGGTTGCTGTTTAAGTCCTCAAAATAATTTGAAATTTTAAAAAAAGTCTGTGAATTTTACTCTTAAATCATTCGATACTTTAGATCCTTTACTCTTAAAACATCGACTTATGCTTTATTGATTTTTTTTGGAGTTGACACATTTACTTGTTTGAAATGGGGAAAATTATATAGGAGCTAGGAATTCTGAGAATTACGTGTGGGTTCCAAAGTATTTTGAGTTTGTATACCTCTAGGTTTCTTTTCTTGGAAGCTTCTAACACACTAATTGGAGAAATTTTTCCACAGCACGAAATCTCTATGAGCTTACCTTTAAGCACTGTTTTATAGCAGGTGGGAGGAATTCCTTGAAGTTCCCTGGCTGGAAGGAACTCTGATTACCACTGAAAATGCCTCAGGGCAGTGGTAGCTGGTTTGTGCCAACATCTGACTGAGAGAGGCTGGTTAAAGGAGACCAGTGGGTGATGGAAAGAGATAAATGCATGAGATGGCTCTTGTTCTTAAATTATTATTATTTTTTTTTTTTAACCGGGTAGAAGATCAAGACAATAGGTTATTTCATGAAGGAGTAGAGAACAAAATTCTAAAAAGATATTATAGTATCTGGAATATCAATTATTGAGATTTAAAGTGAAATCTGTTTTGTTTTTAGTTTAGTTCATTGTTTTCACTTCAAAGCCCTTTGCCAGAGCACACAGAAACCTCATTTCTATTGTTTCCTATTCCCCAGAGGGTTTTCCCTGCTCTTCTTAGGTGAACTTGTTCACCACCCCCTGGATCAGATGATCACACTTTAGCCTTTAAGTTTTCTCCTAAGCCACACCCTGTGTTGGAATGTCTCTCTGTGTGCCAGATATTTTTGCTTCTGTAATTAAGAGTTTCTTTAAAATTTCACCTCTTCCAAGGAATTTTCCTGGGTTATTGGAAAAGTGGCATTCAGTATTGATATTGCCCTTTACATTTAATGTACCTTTTATGGACTTAATTTGTGCCTTTGATAACTTCATTCCTTTTTCCCCTCTTCTATATTATGAAAGAAATTAACAGTTGATTTATCTTGACAAAGTAGAATTTGATTGAATTGGACAGAATTGCATAGTGAATGGATTCTACTATCAAATAGACCAACGTTTGATTATTAGTAAGCTACTAAGTTCTCAAAGCCTTAGTCTCCTTACTATTAAAGTGAGAAAAACAATCATACTGCCTTGTTGAGTTGTGAGAATTAGAGGGGAAAACGCACTAAAACGTTTGGTGTGAAGCTTGACATAAAGTCAGTACTCAAGAGGATTCTGCAAGGGAAATAACACCTGACATAGAGTCAAAACACCTGGGTCCTGGCTGTGTACCCGGACAGGTCCCTTGACCTCTTAGAACCTGTTTCCTTCTGTCTGAAATACGGATATAATCAGTGTGTACTGTTAAATGGTAAGCCACTGGCTCTGGAGCTGGGGGTGGGGAGGGGTCTTTATTTGTAGCATTTGGTGGTTTCCATGGTGTAAATACTCCACCAGTGCCAATTTCAAACTACCACTGTGATGTCACTGGATGTGGAGCTGAGAATAGATGTGCACGATTGTCTCACCCACCCTTCGACAAAGGGGGATATTTATGTTTAAATGAGACGGTATTTGGGGAACCTGGGTGGCTCAGTAGAGTAAGCCTCTGACTCTTATTTCAGCTCAGGTCATGATCTCATGGTTGTGGGTTCGAGCCCCATGTCAGGCTCAGCAGTGACAGTGTGGAGCCTACTTGGGATTCTGTCTCCCTCCCTCTCTCTCTGCCCCTTCCGTGCTTGTGCACACACACACACTCTCTCTCCCAAAATAAATAAACTTTAAAAATAAAAATAAATAAATGAGATGGTATTTGTGAAAGGACTTAATGTAATAGGTATTCACTAAATGTTAGCTTAACTTTGCTTGGAAAAGTCCTTCAGATGGGTAGAATTATTGAGTGTAAAATTAATTCTATGTTGGAGGAAGCAGATTGAGCATTTCTTCTCCATAACAATTTGAGAAATTTCAACAGTAAATACCCAGAGAGGCCAGGCAGACAACACCAATACAGAAGTGGAACAGGAGGAGCCTGCCACTTTCTTAAATATCCACCGGGGCATCTATGGAGCATCTCACGTTTATTAGCACCCCCCACTGCCCACACCACATGTATCTTTTTCTGTGTTCTCGATCTCAGTGTGGGTGCTACCATTTTCTCAGCTGTTCCATACAACACCCTTGGAGTCATCCTGGACTCCTCTCTTTTATACCCCACATCCAGTCACTGCAAATTCTTTTGGCTCTATCTTCAAGATTTAGTTTGACCACTACTTATTCTCTCTGCCTCTGTGTCTGTAGCCTGAGTCACTTTAACTGGCATCCCTGTTACTCTCTCCAGAGCTGCCAGAGGAGCTTTTAAGATGAAAGGCAGCTCCCATTATTCCCAACTCCCTTTTCTGACTTCCTTATTCATTTCACTTTTAGCATACTGGCTTCTTTATTCATTCTTACAAGCCAGGCACATATCCTCTCTGGAACCATTGCTCTTATTCCTTCTTTCCCCAGAATCTTGAATGGCTCATATCATGACGTCATAAATCTCTTGGCTCAAAGTTACCTCTTCAGAGAGGCCATCCCTGACCACCAATCTAACACAGGTCCCCACACTACTCTGTCCTGTCAACTTGCTTTATTTTTCTTTTTATAGACTTAGCCCTGCTTGACCTTAGAGATGATGTGAATCCATTTATTTGAGGTCTGTTTCTTCCACCAATAGAAACTCCATGAGGGGAGAGACTTAATTTTCGTGGCTGAATTCCCAATTCCCCAGAGCCTCACAAAGAAGGCTTCCTGACATATAGAAGGCACATCATACATAGTTATTCAATGAAAGGATGAATGTTTGTGAATGTGTTCCGTGTGTACTTGAAAAAAATTCTCCAATTGTTGAGTGCCAAGTTCTATATATGTGTATAAGATTAATCTTGTTAGTTATGTTATTAACATATTCAATCTCTTTATTAGTGATTGCCCGGTTGATCTATCAGTTGGAACAAATTAAAGTTTTCCATTGTGATTTTGGTTTTGTTAATTTCTCCTTGTAACTCCAGTCAATTTTTGCTTTAAGGACATGTTGTTAGGTATATACTAACTTAGGATTATTCTATGCTCTTAATGAATTGTTCATTTTATCATTATATGGCCATCTTTATCCCTAATACTTTTGCCTGTAAATACATTTTGCTTGGTATTGATAATGCTGTTCCATATTTGGATGGTATTTTTGATAAGTATCTTTTAAACTTCTCTTATTTTCAAACTAAAGATTTTTTTAATGTTTATTTATTTTTGAGAGAGAAAGAGAGAGAGAGAGAAAGAAAGGAGCGGGGAGGGGCAGAGCTAGGGAAGCACAGAATCTGAAGCAGTCTCCAGGCTCTGAGCTGTCAGCACAGAGCCTGACAGGGGGCTTGAACATACGAGCCATGAGATCATGACCTGAGCTGAAGTCGGACGCTTAACGGACTGAGCCACCCAGGTACTCACAAACTATTTTTAATAGTAAAGTTTAATCCGGTTACTTTTGTTGTGATTATTTATATACTTGGACTAATTTTTATTATCTCATTTTGTTTTCTATTTACTGTGACTTTTTTTTTTTGTTAATCCTTCCCCCTCTTTCTGCTGTTAAATTGAATTATTATGCTATTAGTTTGGTAATTATAGGTTGCATTAAACCTTTTTCACCCCTACTCTTAACTTACTTGGCTTAATGAAGTTAATCAGTGTCTATGCTCCCGTGTAATGCAAAAGCCTTGGAATGCTTTACTCTGATCATCTTCCTCCTACTCTCCATAGTATTAACTGGTGTATTAGATCCATCTTGTTTTCAAACCCCAATGAGTCATTTTGTTTATATAGTCAATAGTTTGTATAGGTTTGACTTGTTTACTAATTTCTTTATTCCTTGTTATTTCTAGCTTCCCACACCTTCATTTTGGATTCTTCCATTCCCCCCCCCCCCCCATTCTTTCTTAAATTCTTTACGTTCTTTAGTAGTTTTTTCAGGAATTGTATATCAGTAGGTGTTGGTTTGCAATCTCAGTTTTGTTTCTCCCTGGGTGAAATTCTATACTAGCCCCCCCCCCCCCGGTACACAGAGGGTAAGACCAAAGAAAGAGGTAGGCCACTCCAGATTGGTAGGTGGCAGGTTTAATAAGGGAACTTGCGATGCTTGTGTTGGGCAGCAGCAAGATGAGTAGATCTCCACATCCACCCCCCAGAATCTTAAGAGTTTATGTAGAGGCCTTAATGGGGTTCAGTTATGTATACAGTCCAGATGGTCTCAATAACACATGATTCTCTCAAGACTTCATCCTTTTTTTTTTTTTTTTTTAATTTTTTTTTTCAATGTTTATTTATTTTTGGGACAGAGAGAGACAGAGCATGAACGGGGGAGGGGCAGAGAGAGAGGGAGACACAGAATCGGAAACAGGCTCCAGGCTCCGAGCCATCAGCCCAGAGCCTGACGCGGGGCTCGAACTCACGGACCGCGAGATCGTGACCTGGCTGAAGTTGGACGCTTAACCGACTGCGCCACCCAGGCGCCCCCAAGACTTCATCCTTGAGTAGCTCCTCGTGCCAGAGCAGTGGGCCAAATGTCCATTCCAAGAATGGGGAGAGGGTGAAAAGCCTCTGCCTTGTATTTCAACCTGCAGTCACCTCCTTTCCATGACTTCCTCCAACAGTAGGAAATCCTTTTAGTCTTTTTTTGTTTGTTTGTTTTAGAATCTATGTATATAGCATCTTAATTTTTGATTAGTAGTTTAGTTAGCATAGAATTTTGTATCTACCTTAGCCCACTAAAATTATTTTATTGTTTTCTGACTTCTTTTGTTTGTTGTTGAGAAGTCTATTGTCAGTTTAATTATCATTCCTTTTTATGTAAGCTGTCTTTTCTGTCTGGTTATTTTAAGATGATCTCTTTGCTTTCCTGTTTCTGCAGTCCCTCATTTAGTGTCTAAGCATGGATTTGATTTTGTTTTTCCTGCTTGAAACCTAGTTTGCCTCCCCAACTAGAGGACTTAAGTTTGTATTCAGTTTACTTCCAGAAGTTTAGTTTTCTCTTTTAAATCTGCCTATTTTGTTTTGTATCATATACTCTTCAATAGTATAGTCTCTTTAATATTGTTGTAGAATTTCTACGTCTTAGAGTGGCGCAAATTTTCCCAAGTATTTGGTGTACTGACTCTCCCTCATTGTGGTTTGTTTCCTTGTGTGACTGCTAATTGTTGACTGTGAATACATCTTTAGCAGGGAGTCTAGTGTGCCCTGGATTGTGCACTACTGGTGTTTATAGAGAGGTTTTGCATTGGCTTTTGTTGTTGGGGTCCTAAAATTAGTTTGTGGGCTAATTTTTTTGGCTTTGGATTCTTGCATCATAGAGTTAGTACAACTCCTACTTACTCTTATATGTTTCTGGCTTAGGGTTTCAGTTTCTCTCAGGAGATTTATTTCCCCAATTAGAGACCTGGATAGATGGCAAGTTTTCTTGCCAATTTTCTAGGTTAGTGGGAGGAATTTTTCCTGATGCCTGTCTCACTGATAGGGCTCAGCTTTAAGCAAGGTACTCTGTTGTAGTTCTCTGATCTAAAAGAGGCTGATACCAAGAAAACTGTACCTACATGGCATTAACATTTTAGCAGCCAAACCCTATATCAGGCCCTGATACCCTCTTTTACTGACATGGTGACAATAGAAAATTACTTCTGGTTTGAGTTTCCTTTTTATTTTAGGTAACTGGAAGATTTCCCATTATTTTTGTCATTTGAGTTTGGCTGTTTATTAAAAGGGAAACTTTATAATTTATCCAGCTTTTCTGTTTTGTAGGGGGAGTGTCTTCCATGTCAACTTAGTCTGTCACTTCTCATATCTTCCTGCTTTCCTTGCCTGTATATATTTTCCCATGTCCAGTTTACTCCCATTAAAAAGCAAAAGGTTTTCTTCATAGTAAAATATTTGCCTACAAAGAAAACTCTAGGCCCAGATGGTTTCTCAGGAGAGCTTTACTAAGTTTCAAGGAAAAATTATCACAATTTTACAGAACTACTTCCTGACAATAGAAAAAAAGGGAACACTTTTCGTGAGGCTGGCATGACTCTTATACCAAATGACTAAAATAAGGATAATACAAGAAAGAAAAATGATAGGTCAACTTCCCTCATAAGTCTAGCTGCAAAAACTCCAAATGGATATTAATAAATCAATCTAACAGTATATAAAAAAAAAACTTATGTAATGACCAGGTTGTTTTTATTGCAAGATAAAAAAGATAAGTTTAACACTAGAAAGTAAAGTATTATAATTTATTATACTAGTAGGTAAAGGAGAAGAATCATGTGGTCATCTCTACAGATGCATTTGATGTGTTTATATATTCATTTATTATCAAACAAGGCAACAAACAGCTCTTAGAAAACAGGGATATACAGTAAATTTTTCAATCTAAAACAAAAAAAACACATTAAAAAAACCTTCTAAAACTATCATATTTGATGGTGAAACTGAAATTTTTTCCATTGAAATTGTAATCAAGATAAAGATGAAATATAGTATATCTATACCAATGACTCAGTTTTCATTTCCAGTTTTATTTACTTATGCCTTCTCTTTTCCTTATGATCAGTTTAGATCAATTTGTCTATTTCCTTTTGATTGTTTTTTAATGTTTACTTATTTTTGAGAGAAACAATGTGAGTGAGGGAGGGGCAGATAGAGAGGGAGACAAAATCTGACACAGGCTGCAGGCTCTGAGCTGTGAGCATAGAGCCCCATGCAGGGCTCGAACCCTTGAACCGCGTGATGATGACCTGACCAGAAGTTGGATGTTTGACTGAGCCACCCAGGTGTCCCTCAGTTTGTCTATTTCAAGGAAACAGCCTCTGGTTTTTTGATCATCTCCAATTTTTTTTTGTTTTTTGCTTTGTTAATTCATGGCCCTACTTTAATTATTTCTTAGCTACTGATTTCCTTAGTTTTGTTCTGTTGTCCCTTTTTTTGTTTGTTTATTTACTTATTTTGAGAGAGAGAGAGAGAGAGAGAGCAAGTGGGAGAGGGGCAGAGAGAGAGAGACAGAGAATCCCAAGCAGGCTCTGCACCATCAGCACAGAACTCCTGACACTGGGCTCAATCTCGCCATCTGTGAGATTGTAAACACCTAAGCCATCCAGACACCCCTCCGATGGCCCTTTTTAATGTCTAAACTTAAATGTTTATTTTTACCTTTTTTAGTTATGATACAGATATTTAAGGCTTTTAACTTTAATTCATACGTTTTTCTATATTTCATGACCCACTTTAGTTACATCTCAGAGATTTTTACCTGTTGTGTTTATATTGCCCAATACTACATACTTTTTAAGTTCCATTGTAATTTCTACTTTAGCCTTTTTTTTTCTTAATGGGATGTTGCAAAGAAATTTTTTTCTTAATTTTATTAAGTTTTTAAGTTTAATTCCAGTATAGTTAATGTTGATTATTAGTTTCAGGTGTGCAGTATGGTGACTGAATAGTTCTATACATTACTTAATTGTGATAAGTGTACTTTTAATCTCCTTCACCTATTTCACCCATCCCTCCACCTACCTCCCCTTCAGTTTGTTCTCCATAATTAAGAACATTCTTGGTTTATCTCTCTCTCTTTTGTTCGTTTTTTAAATTCCACATATGAGTGAAATCACATGGTATTTGACTTTCTCTGACTTATTTCACTTACCATTATACTCTCTAGGTCCATCCATGTTACTGAAAATGTCAAGATTTCATTCTTTTTATGGCTGAAAAATATTTCTGTGTGTGTGTGTGTGTATGATCTTATTTATTCATTCATCTATCAATGGACATTTGGGCTGCTTCCGTAATTTGGCTATTGTAAATAATGCTTCAATAAACATAGCATATATCCTTTTGAATTGGTGTTTTTGTATTCTTTGTGTAAATACCCAGTAGTACGATTACTAGATCATAGGGTAGTTCTATTTTTATTTATTTATTTATTTATTTATTTATTTATAACAAATATTTTTTAAATGTTTATTTTTGAGACAGAGAGAGACAGAGCATGAACAGGGGAGGGGCAGAGAGTGAGGGAGACACAGAATCTGAAGCAGGCTCCAGGCTCCGAGCTGTCAGCCCAGAGCCTGACATGGTGCTCAAACTCATGGACTGTGAGATCATGACCTGAGCTGAAGTTGGATGCCTAACCGACTGAGCCACCCAGGCGCCCCAGGGTAGTTCTTTTTTTTAATTTTTTGAGGAACCTCCATACTGTCTTCCACAGTGATTGCACCAGTTTGCATTCCCGTCAACAGTGAGTGAGGGTTCTTTTTTCTTCACATCCTTGTTGACACTTGTTGTTTCTGTTTTGATTTTAGCCATTCTGACAGGCATGAGGTGATATCTCACTGCGTTTTTGTGTTTTTTTCCCCTCTAACTGTGGTTCTGATTTGTAGTTCCCTGATGATGAGTGATGTTGAACATCTTTTCATTTGTTGGCCATCTGGATGTCTTCTTTGAAGAAATGTCTGTTCATGTCTTTGGCCCATTTTTTTAATTGAGTTATTTGTTTTTTGGGTATTGAGTTGTATAAATTCTTAATATATTTTGGGTGCTATTTATTTATTTATTTATTTATTTTTGAATTTTTATTTAATTTTGAGAGAGAGCATGAGCAGGGTAGGAGCAGAAGGAGAGGGCGGGGGGAGAGAATCCGAAGCAGACTCCATGCTGTCAGCACAAAACCCAGTGAGGGCATCCAACCCACGAACCATGAGATCACGACATGAGCCCAAATCAAGAGTTGCTGCTTAACTAATTGAGCCACCCAGGCGCCCCTGGACGCTAACTCTTTATCAGATATGTCATTTGCAAATACCTTCTCCTATTCAGTAGGTTGTCTTTTTGTTTTGTTGATTGTTTCCTTTGCTGTGCAGAAGCTTTTTATTTTGATAGTCCCAATAGTTTATTTTTCTTGTATTTCCCTTGGTTCAGGAGACATATCTAGAAAAATGTGTCTGTGTCCAGTGTCAGAGAAATTACTGGCTGTGCTCTAATCTAGGATTTTTATGGTTTCAGGTCTGGCATTTAGGTCCCTAATCCATTTGGAGTTTATTTTTGTGTGAAGTGGTCCAGTTTCATTCTTTTGCATGTGGCTGTCCAGTTTCCCAACACCATTTGTTAAAGAGACTTTTTCCTATTGCATATTTTTGCCTTTTTTGTTGAAGATTAACTGACCATATAATCGTGGATTTGTTTCTCGGCTTCCTATTGTGTTCCATTCATCTATGTGTCTGTTTTTGTACCAGTACTGTACTGTTTTGATTACTACAGCTTTGTAGTATAACTTGAAATCTGGAATTGTGATATATCTAACTTTGTTTCTTGGTCAAGATTGTTTTGGCTATTTGGGGTCTTTTGTGGTTCCATGCAAATTTTAGGATTATTTTCACTAGCTCTGTGAAAAATGCTTTTGGTAATTTGATAGGGTTTGCATTAAACATATAGATTGCTTTGGGTACAATGGACGTTTTAACAATATTTGTTCTTCCAGTTCATGAGCATGGAATGAATATTGTTCCATTTGTTTGTGTCGTCTTTAATTTCTTTCATCAATGTTTTATACTTTTCAGAGTACAGGTCTTTCATTTCCTTGGTTAAGTTTATTCCATAGGCATTTTGTTATTTTTGGTGCATGGCCATCTGTTATTTAAAAGTGTGGGTTTTTTAGTTTTCAAACATGTTTTTTCTTTCTCTTCTTTTTCTTTTTCTTTTTTTTTTTTTTTTTTTTTTTTTAAAAAAAAAACTGTTGGAACTTCTTTTGTGAACCTGTTCGGTCAGTTATTTTCTAAATATTTGAGTGTGTTTAAAGATCGAGAGTATTCTCTGATTTTTGGATGTATGATTTTTTTTACGTGTATTTTAGTTAAACGTAATGTACGGCAGGGCAGTATAACATGGTGGTTAAGAACATAGGTTCTGGAATAAACTGCCTGGATTTCAGTCCTGGCTCTGCAGCTTACTAGCTCTGTGAGCCTGGGCTTAGATAATAATAGTACATTCTTATAGAGGTTTTTGATAGGGCTAAATTATTATATAATTATTAATATATATTCTATTATATATTATACTTAATATATATTAATATGTTATATGTATTAATATCAGTGTCTGGCATATATTAAGTACTACAGAATATAACTAAAATGCTATTGTTAACATCTATGTTTCTAATTACTTTTATGTGTTTGCCCTATCCATTTGAGATAGAGGTAGGTTGAAATCACTCATGTGGTCTGTGTTTTTCTCCTTGTACTTTGATCAGTCTTTGCTCTTTGTTGTGATGCTATAATGTGTGTGTATAAAATTATTATAATATTTACTTGCTGGATTTATTAACTTTTAGTATCCCTTTTAATCTCGGGCCTCTACCTAATCCAGGTGCCTTTGTGGAGGTTAGAAACAGGCACATCCTGTGCGTCAGGCAGCTTGACATAGGGCCAACTCGGAGGTTGTTCAGGACGCCTTGAAGAATCCCTGCCAAACAGCATCACAACTAGCCAAAACCTGTCTAAGGCTGTATTTCATTGGTTTTCCACTGGAGAGTGCTGCCAAATCTCAGGGTACAATGCTGGGTAAGAGCTCTAGAACTCATCCTTAGCCACTGTGCGACCATCGTGTACATCCTGGATGAGGTTAGGAAACCTGGGGTGTAAAGCCTCAGGTATTGCCTCATCAGCTGGCTGAGGAAATCACAGCTGCTCTGACAATCACACCTGGAATTCAGGAACAGTCTGAGGACTGTGGCAGGCCAGGGTAGCCATCCTGATGAGAACTGGAGGAGATTGGGAACTCCATGATTCTCTGGGACTGGTGGGGCTCCAGGGAGACGGGCATGGGAGTGAAGGGGCTACCCATGAGTGCAGCATCCTCAGCAACCTCAGAAAGCATGGGCACTTCTAGGATATCAGGTCTATCGGAGGGACAGAAAGTGCTGTCCAAATGAAAGTTTGTCAGTGGAAGTTAATAAGACAGTGTTAATGGGTTTGGGAGGAGGAGCCTGGAGAGATACTTTAAGCCAGGATTTTTGTAGAGCCTCCATGGTGAAAATCTGAACGAGGTAGTTGTTAAGGGCTGTAGCCATTTCAGTTTCTTGCTGTTCCCCTTTAAACATTCATTCTCTAGTCAGAGACTTCAGTTGCCTGTGCACACCTTTTCTGCCATTGTGTCTTTACCGCTCACCTTTCTCATAACCCAGTGGAGATACTATATCATAAAGGACACTTTTCTGTCTCAGGGAAAAAAAAAAAAAAGGAGGGTGTGATGATATCTATCTCTGCAGTTGTTGTGAGGTTTAAATTAAAAAAAAAAAAAAACAATAAAGTACCTAGATGTAGTAGAGGACCAATACATGTGAATTTCTTTCCACTTTTCTCTCTTTTCGGTTGCCCTTTTTTGCTGCCAGTATTCTCAGTGGTTAGGTGGAACAGTTTTACACATAACCACCCAACATGTTTTGTTTCAGTTCCAAGATACAGTCTGGATCTGCCCACCCTAGTCGCCACCACTGGCATCCTCTCTCTTAACTTCTTCAGTAGCTTTTCCACCTGGTCTCCATGCTGCCCATCTTGCGTCTATCCACACAATAGCCATGGTAATCTTTTTATTTTTAAATGTTTATTTATTTCAAGAGAGAGAAAGTGGGGGGAGCATGCATATGCGTGGCGGGGAGGGGTAGAGAGAGAGAGGGAGAAAGAGAATCCTAAGTAGGTTCCGTGCTGTCCGCACAGAACTCATCTCAGGGCCCCATCTCACTAACAGTAAGATCATGACCTGAGCTGAAACCAAGAGTTGGACACTTAACTGACTGAGCCACCCAGACACCCCTGGTAATCTTTTTTTAAAATGGAAATAAGTAACATTAGAAACCTTTCAACAGGGGCACCCGGGTGGCTCAGTTGATTAAGCATCAACTTCAACTTGGGCCATGATCTGGTGGTTTGACAGCTCAGAGACTGCTTCAGATTCTGTGTCTCCCTCTCTCTCTGCTCTGCCCCACCCCCTCCACTGCCCACACACTCTGTCTCTCAAAAATAAAGAAGCGCTAAAAAAAAAAGAAAAACACCTTTCAACAGTTTCCCCTAGATTTTATTTTATTTTCCTTTTGTTCCCCATAGATTTTCAACAAAATGTAAATTTCTTCCTGTCAACTGTGAGGCCCTATGTGATCTGCCCCTGGACTATTTCCTGTTGCATTCTTCTCATACCCTTCCCCTTTTGCATTTATTCCAGCTTTTTATGAACGTTCTATTATCCTTAGCTCATTGTCATTTCAAGGCTTTTGTGCTTCCTAATCTCTATGCCAAGAATGTTTTTGGTTCTCAGCTCAAATGCTAGAACCAGAGGAATCCTTTTTGGCCACTTTCTCTTAAGTTGCCTCCTTTGGTCCCAAATTGTTCCCCATCAGATTACCCTATTTTAATTTATTTGAAACCAGTTGCCATTATCTGAAATTATTATATATGTATACATGTAAATGCTTATTTGTTGTTTTCTTCTAGAGTGTAAGTTTCATCTGTCTTGATCATGGGTCTGTTTGAGTCCTTAAGTAATATGTAGTATAAGGTAAAATGCCAAAATATATTTGCTTAATGTATGAGTGAACGAACCAACATTATTTTCTTTATGAAGTCTTTTCGGAGAACTGCCACTGAAGGTAATTCTTTCCTCCATGGAGTCCCTGTTGTATTTCATTTGCACTTCTTACTATATTTGTCACATTATTCCCTGCATTTGGTTATTTATGTGTATTATCATGTATCCTTTACTAGACTGTAGAGTGCTGGAAGGCAGAATTGGAGGGCAATGGTTTAATACATATTAGTTGAACTGATGAATTAGTTACAAACAATAAAGTCGTCCTTATTTAAAACACTGATAAGAAGAGGCAGTCCTGGCCTTACCACTGCTTCTCAGCATGCTTTGAAAGTTGTGGCATTTGGACTGTAACTAGGTTTGTTGGAAGGGATATACATTCTCTTGGGATGCTCTCCACATGCCATGCCCCTTCTCAGCCCTGTTAGGTTTGTACAATTAATTCATTCTTTATTCATTTATACACAGCATTTGAAGCAAATTACCAGCTCCTAGCTTGATTTCTTTTTATTCTTTGAATGTTCATAGCTGTTCTGATTTTGCAGCCAGAGGGTTATAATTTCCATGCTTGACAACATTCATGATTTAAAAAACCTTTCCATTGCATTCCTCTTCTTCCTTCTGCTTTTTCAAAAATTAATTTTTGAGTCAATAGAGAACAGAATTTGTTAGGTGCCTTTTTAAAAATCCTTATATGAGATCTGTGAAGTAGCTGTTATTTCTGCCATTCTATACACGAAGATCAGAGAGGTTATTACACAGCTTGTCTAAGACCTCCACAGGTGGTGGAGGTAGGATTCAAACTCAGGTTTCCTGCTTCTAAAGCCACAACTCCAGACTAACTCAGCAGTGTTCCTTGGCACTGTATCAATAGACAAAACATCAGAGACATTACTGAAGGCCATGGTTGGAGATTTAGTAGCACAAATTACATCCATTCCTGACAGTCTGCATACAGCTATATTGGAAGAAAAATGTGGACGTGTAAACATAGCGTGACCAGAACCTGTTTTTTGTACTGTCTATGATTGTAAACACTTGAGAATGTTGTCCTTTCCCATGTTTCCTTCTTGCTGCATGAACACATTTTCACTGTTTTAACCATAGCTGTAATGTGAGTGCACTGTACAGAAGAGGAGAATTGTGCAGGGATCAATTCTCTGGATGTTGCACTTTGCTTTGCTTCCTGCTTTTCCTGGGATGTTTCCTGGAATGTTAAGACCAGTTATTATAATGAATTGGTTATTCTATTAGACTGTATTCTGACCTAAAAATGAAGGGTGATTAGGAGAGAAAGTTCTTTTGATTATGTTGTGTGTGTGTGTGTGTGTGTGTGTGTGTGTATGTATGTGTGTGTATTTAGGAAGATTTAATAGAAACAGTATACTTCAAAAGAAATGATTTGAGCAGCCATCCTTCATGGTCATGATAGCACCATTTTTCTGGTGAAGAGCAAAATTGGAAAACAATGCTTTTATTTCAAATGCTTAAGTATTACTTTTACTGAAATTTAAATCCACTAAATTGTGACCTTTTAAAAGCATGAAATATGATTTATTCATTTTTATATATTTATCCTTTATGTAAAATTTTTTAAAAGTTTATTTATTTATTTTGAGAGAGAGAGAATGTGCATGAGCATGAGTGGGGAGAGGCAGAGAGAGAGGGACAGAGAGAATCCCAACTAGGCTCCATGCTGAGCCCGACATGGGGCTCGATCTCACAACTGTGAGATCATGACTTGAGCTGAAATCAAGAGTTGGACGCCTGACTGAGCCACCCAGGCACCCCGTCATTTATTTTAATACATGGCAATATAGTAGGAATTCAGTGCATGTTTTTCAATGACCAGATGAAATAACATTGTTTTAGAACCCTTGATGGGGACTTGTATATAACCCATCAGTATCATCCCATGATGTTGTTAATATGAAAAATTTTCTGTTGTATTTCATGGGGTTATGAACATGGAAGCTTCTTAAACATTACAACTAATAAAACACAGAAGGGTAAAGTGATACAGACCGTCTCCAGTTAAAGCGCTATTAACAATACCACTTGTCACTGTACCATGATAAGATGTAAGTAACAAATAATATAATTCTAGTTGATATTCAGAACAGATACTTCTTTTCTTTAGAGCTACTTTGGTGAACAGTCATATTTTGACGTGTTGTCAATTGTCAATTTCCTCAGTTACAGGTGGGAACAGGAGGATATGGACTAAATGTGAGGAAATAGTTGTCCAGGTGGTTACCGACAGCAGGTATTTCTTATGTACAGCTAGAATACGAAGTCCGATAAATAGTCCAGGAAACAAGAAAGTCCAGACACTCATCAAATGTAAGAATTAAGGGGCGCCTGGGTGGCGCAGTCGGTTAAGCGTCCGACTTCAGCCAGGTCACGATCTCGCGGTCCGTGAGTTTGAGCCCCGCGTCGGGCTCTGGGCTGATGGCTCAGAGCCTGGAGCCTGTTTCCGATTCTGTGTCTCCCTCTCTCTCTGCCCCTTGCCCGTTCATGCTCTGTCTCTCTCTGTCCCAAAAATAAATAAACGTTGGAAAAAAAAAAATTTAAAAAAAAAATGTAAGAATTAAGTAGTTTAGTCCAGGAGCCAGATCATCAAGTTAGATGGAATATTCCAACAGCCACCTCAAGTCCAGAATCTGGAAGGTAATACACAGTGGAACTGAGTGTGAGGGAAGCCAAAGAGTAATTCCAGAGCAGGCAAACCCCTGTAGTTGTTAGCGGAGGACTTCGGCTTATAGGGATACAGTGACAGTCCCCTAAACTGGAAGATGGAGCTCATGGCTTGGAGGCAGATTGATTTTCTGACAACAATTCACTTATTCATTGATTCGTTAAATGCTTATTGAGTGAGTATTCTCTGCCTTATACAATATGTGGTGCTTAGGATGCAACAGCTAACAAGCCAGACAAGATCCTTTTCCTTAGAGAGCTTGGAGAGTGTCATGTTAAGAAAATAAGAATCGGGGCGCCTGGGTGGCGCAGTCGGTTAAGCGTCCGACTTCAGCCAGGTCACGATCTCGCGGTCCGTGAGTTCGAGCCCCGCGTCAGGCTCTGGGCTGATGGCTCGGAGCCTGGAGCCTGTTTCCGATTCTGTGTCTCCCTCTCTCTCTGCCCCTCCCCCGTTCATGCTCTGTCTCTCTCTGTCCCAAAAATAAAATTAAAAACGTTGAAAAAAAATAAAAAAAAAAAAGAAAAGAAGAATCATAGTACAATAATAATATAATATATCATGTAGTTTGTGGGAAATCCAGATTTTGTGAAAATACTACTAGTAGTTAATGCTTATTGAATAGTTACTGTGCATAAGGCATTATTCTTAGTGCTTTATGTGCATCAACAGATTTAATCCTCACAACTCTACAAAATAAGCATTAATGTTATTTATATTTGATGTATGAGGAAATGGAGCTTCTGGAAGGTAACGTTTTCCTGCTCAGGAGCTCACAGCTGGTCAGTGGTAGATTTAATATTTGAAATCTGTGATTCATTTCCAGAATCCAAGGTCCTAGTCATTACATTCTCCTGCCACCCTGTTGCCTGTTAATTTCTGGGGTCTTCAGTGGAAGGTGGGTGTGGGACTGGGACAAAGAGCCAGGAAACATTTCCCCAAGCAGGGACATTGCAGTATGACTTGGGGGAAGGGATGGAGGTATGGTTGGGGAGAAAGGTAGGTGGCACAGGGCACCAGGGAAGGGGAAGAGAGAAGGTGCCAAGACTCAAAGGCAAAAAGGAGATAGTGAAATTGGGGAGCACTCAGTCAAGGTGGGGTGGTCAAGCTGTTTTTGTTGGCTGATATGTGAGCTTCAACATGAAGTTAGTAGGTTCGTGGAGAGAGGCTTTTGACTGTAGACACATAAAAACTAAAGAACGTGATTAGGAGAATGAGGTGGGCAGGTAGTGTCTTAGGAGAGAAATGCTTGACTGTTAATGAGATTATAAACCCTATATAATTAATCTAAAAAAAAAGAATGCTCAATTTAAATGTTTTAGCATAGGAGAAAGAGTAGCGATAAATATGAAGGCATGTGTTAAAATGGTATCCGCCTTTAAAATTGTGTTCAAAGGATAATTTCCCAGTTCGTTAAGCTATATAAACAGGCATTTCAGCTTTACCAGCTGTGGGGGACCAGAATTTCCATGTAGAATACTTTGTGTGATTTGCACCCTAGGGAAAAAAGAGGGGAGGGGTATCTTATAATGATTGCCTCTGTTTTTAGGGGAAAACTTAAACTCTAACCAGAGTTTCAATTCTGTCTGGAAAGGCATAACTGTCACTATTATTATTTTTAAAAGGAGTTTCTTCCTGAGAAGTTTAGATGTCTCTACACTTAAAAAAAACTGCATTGGTTTATTTTAATGATGTTCTAGTTTTAGCAGGAGAAGATTTACAGATGTTATGTAGGACTTGCATTTATAGACGCTTGAGTGTACATGGCATCTTTTGAGTGCACATCATCTGGGTACTTGTAACTTGTGGCTAGGTGCTCAGGTTTTGCTTGGACATTGATGTAATTATCATGAATGAAATTTGTGCTTGTGTTTTTTTATCCTACAACTTCAGTTGTCATAGTTATGGTTCCAAATAAACAAGAAAAGTAGGGAAACTAGAAGCTGCCATGCTATCAGTCTATCAGTAACTAATCAGAGGAAAATGAAATTTTAGCCCTCCAAGTGATGAATTCAAACAGAGGGGCTAACAAGACAAGACAAATGGATTTCAGCAATACTGACCTATAAGCATAAGACATGTCATTAAGTGAATCCATTTTAACACTGGTCTGGATAATAAAAGTGTCAACAATATTCTAGAGGAAAAATACACCAGGAGCTTGAATTGAAAGCTTTTAGTGTAGAAGAGATTTAGATGTTGGCTAAGACCACAAGATCCCAGATGTTCTAATACTGAGGATGTTTATGCAAAATGCTTTAGACTTTTGAAGTAATTTTTGTTCTTTCCTCTAATATTATTGTCTACCTCTGTCTTATCTTCCTCAAATGATAGAAATTTCTCCCTTGGTTAACTTATTTATCCCTTTTTT
Organism: Herpailurus yagouaroundi; assembly: GCF_014898765.1. Classification (NCBI taxonomy): domain Eukaryota; kingdom Metazoa; phylum Chordata; class Mammalia; order Carnivora; family Felidae; genus Herpailurus; species Herpailurus yagouaroundi. Next base: position 12,383,664 of record NW_024412426.1, read on the forward strand.
TTTGCACTCACAGCTATTATAGCCGAAAGGTTAAGAAACAGGGTTAGGGGATTGAGAAGAACAGAGGAGATCTGTCCTCTGGGGGAGGTTGTTTGGAAAAGGGTAGCATTGAGTGAGGAGTACCTAGGCCCCCAAACCCAGGGACACTGGTAAATTGATCATGCCTGGAGAGATTCCGTTTTCTACAACAAAATGTGAGAGAGAGTTGATACCAGATGTGGTATCAGACACCTGAGAACTAGCACTGGGACAGCCAGAGATAGACTGACAACCACAGAGATGAATTTAGGCCTGCGGGAAAATTCCAAGGGTGAAGTGTGGGGTCAAGAGCTGGCAGGAATTACAGAGAAACAAAGGCAGATTCCAAAAATGAGGATTTAATTGCTGAGAGAGAGACAGAGGGAGAGAGAAGAAAAAAGTAATAGGGGCAAAACTGGACATACACAAAAAGCAAGAAGGATAATAGATACTGAAATATGATTTATTTAAAATAGGTGAGTGACAATAATAATAGCTGATATTTCCAACCATTTGCTAAATACTGGCACTGTTCTAAGCATTTTACATCTTTTATTTCATTTTATTTGCTCAATAAACTCTTGGAGGCGGGTACTACCAGTTTACCTATTTTACAGGTGAGGAATCTGAGTCACTGAACCAGGAAAGTGAGGTATGGAGAGGTAAGAGAGCATGTCTAAGTTCACACGTGTAGTAGATAGGGAGCCAGGATTGAGATCTCAGCAGTGAAAATCCAGAGCCTTCATTCTTCAACAATGATGCCATAGAACAGTGGTTCTCAAAGGGTGGTCCAAGGAACAGCAGCACCAGCATCACCTGGGAATTTAGTAGAAATGCAAATTCACAGGTCCTACTACAGAAACTGCTGGTGGGACCCCGCAATCCATGTTTCAGCAGACCTCTAGGAAAATCTGATTCTGTCTCTAGTTTGAGAACCCCTTAGGTTGAGCATAGGCCCGCAGTCTCCTATGGTTTCCAGCTCTTCCTGTCTGTATATGGCCCATCATAAAAAGCTTCTTTTCTCTCTGTGGTTTGGATTGTTTAATTGCTTCAGGGGTCCTATGCACCCATACCCTTATAACTTCTCTCAATTATTTGAATTAGCTTGAAACTTGTTTGTTCTTTGCAATTAAAAGGTATAATTAAAGCAGACACTTCACACACCTGGAACATGTTTGCTTTAATGAGACTTATTAAAGCTGGATTAGGTTCTCTTTCTGGAAACATAGAGGGTTAGGATATTCAGACCAATCCTGTCACTGGAACAGCTTTAAAAAAAAAGCCTAGATAAACACATATATAACCTTAAAAGCATCCAAAAGTTAAAAAAAATAATAATAAGGAATCCCCTGGCCAAAATCTCAGAGGAAAATGAGAATACAGAAAGGTCACTGGAGCACTGAAGGCATTCTGCTAGAAGACATTGGCCAGGTATTATTCTGTGTTGCAGAATCTGGTCTCCTTGAGCTCAGGGTCCACCCACAGTTGGGAGTCTAAGAGGAGACATCCTCTTTGCATAAAGCTGAGACCCCCAAGGACTGTACCCTCAGGATAAGGATGAACATTCCCTATCCTCCCATCCCAGGGGGACTGCAAGACGAGTCACTTTAGTGCTGAGTAGGAGAGGGCACAAAACCCAAACCAAAATGAAATAAACAAATCATTGAGAAGTTATAGCCAAACACTGATGTTCTCAAGGAAGTGCTGCTTAAATACACCTCAGCTAGGCAGTTCAAGTGTGAGTTTGCTTTAAGGTGGTCATGAACTGGTAGTGCCCCTGTGTGTTCTTAGTAAAAGTAAATGCAAATCCTAGGCCTCCAGGAATGCTCACAAATAGGTCCACAAGTAAAATGGGTTAATCATAGTCAAATTTACCAGGCATGTAAGGAAGCCAGGCACCAAGGACGAGAACCAGCAGAAACAACCAACTGCCAAAACAGACCCATAAAAAATGTAAGGTTTTAGAATTGTCAGATTATAAAGCACAATCCTCTGTTTCAAGAAATAAGATGAGCTTGAAATATTTTTTAAAAAATAGAAAATATTTTTTTCTATTCTGCTAGAATAGAAAAATCTAGCAGTTTAGAGGAAAAAAATATTTTAAAGAAAGGAAAAAAATTAAACCAAGGGACTGATAATAAAACATTAATGTACACTATTTTCTTCTCTGAATAACCTTACATATTTTTATTAAGAGTAGGTTTTGTGAGATATTTATGTAATTAACTTACAATTTAAATTTATTTGAAAATGAATACATTGCATGCTTAGGCTAACATTTAAATTCTAAATTATCAGTATATAAAGATAATATAAAGTGCATTAAACTTACATTAAACCTGTCTTTTTTTTCCACATGCAACTGAGATAGATATTGAATAGATATATGAGCAAGCTCTCCAGAAGGTTAAGCAATGGCCTAATTATTGGTTTTGATTATCTGAATATGTCACAAGCACTTGTGGATTTTGAGACTATTTCAGTTAAATGGTGTCAGTTCTCCATTTTATTATCAAATTTAATTAAAGTGTTTTAAGGAGTATAAATAACTTTGGAAGAAGTGCAGAGATATTACCACAAGGTCAATTTTACAAACATGCAAGTGGAAAGTTTCTGGGCTCCACTACTAGTGTGCAGCTCAGTCAGCAGTAACACAATCTGTGTTCCCCAGAGAATAATTTCAATTTTCAGGACTGGTAAAACTTACAGCTTGAAGCTTACTGTGTGGAAAGAATCACTGTTTTCTAACTGTGAATAAATGTATCTGCAAATGTTGGATATGTAATATCTAATTCATCCCTAGAGATGCTAATTATTCTTTAAGAATGTGGTAATGAGATGAAACATACTGTTGCCAGCAGGCAGAAGAGATCATATTTCATATCATTCATTTAAATCAGGGCATTCATTTTCATTACAAGATAGAGTCAGCGATAGAAACAGAGGCAAACTATGGGGAAAGTAAAGTTTTAGCAAGTACGGACAATAAGACACACAATAGTTGGCTCTTGAAGTGCTGATCTCATTTACTTGCAGCCAGACTTGTTGAAAGATGGCTATCAGAAGAAAAACAAAAACCCCTCTGTGGTGCGATATTAATGTTAATAGCTGTTAGCAAGGAGAAACCCAAAGTTGAAGTTAAATGCCATAAAAGTTAATTCTTTTGAATGCAGAATAAACCCAGGGTGAGGGAGTGCGATATGACTTCAACTTTTGTATTACTATTCTTCAACATTCATTTATTGAACACCCATCATGTCAAAATATAAAGGAAGAAGCAGACCTTTTCCAGAAAGTTTGCAATATGTGTAACCAAGAGCCGGGGATGAATCCCAGGCAAAAGGACATTGGCATCTTACCTTTAATGGATGTTTTCATGTCTTGATTTGCATTCCATCTTTCTTCTCCTCTACTTACTTCAGTCAAAGATTCAAAGGCAGGCTGGAAAAAGGACTTTTAGAGAAGATGGCTGATTTGTTCCACAGGAAAGCACACATAGAAATGAGTAGTTGAGAGGGGCTTAGCCAGTCATCACAACCTCTGAGAAGTGGGAAAAGCAGGAAGGTGCACAGGTAAACCCTGAGGTTTGGTGCTCAAGAGTCTAGTGGAGTCTGGGAGTGTGTATTTTTATGTTGCATCTGCCACTTGAATGAAAGAGTAAACAAACTTAAGGATTTTGGTTTAAGTTGGTGTATACAAATTTTAGTATATCTAAGTCTTTTAAGAAATTAGCATGTTAGTCAATACTCTCAAAGTGAAAATACCCAGTATGATTTGATGGGAGAAGCATAGGCTCTGGAATAAGAAAGACATGAAGAAATGAATCAACGTTTTTTTCTCATAGAAAAGATGAAAGGAGGGGCACCTGGCTAGCTCAGTGGGTGAAGCATGTGACTCTTGATCTCAGGGTTGTGAATTTAAGCCCCATGTTGGGCAGGGAACCTACCTGAAAAAAGAAAAAAAAAGATGAAAAGAGATATAATCTGGTACATAGCAGATTATAATCCTAAAAGGAATAGGAGAAGATTTGTTTCTATATTACATGAGAATCGTATGAATTAATATAATTTAAATGCTTGAATTTATTGATTTTACTAATGCTTGATTAATGCTTGATATTAAATGCCTGAGAGAAATTTTACATAATACCTCCTTTGGTATCACTATGGTAAGAACACCCTTGCCAGATACTTTGGGAATGAGGAGAATTTTTGCAGTGAACTATAAGAATTTATAGTATGTGCTTAGGTGAAAGAATAGTCTAACTGATTGGAAATATTTAACTTACCATATAAAAAGAAAAGTAGCAGGGTAGAGAAGAGGCTTGATTGTTAAGGAATGTGTATGAGCAGCCATATTAGTTAACTTTTGCTGTATAACAAATTATCCCAAAACTTAGTGGTATAAAATAACCATTTACTAAAATTCACTGTTCTCTGGGTCAGCAATTTTAGTTGAGCTGGGTTGGTAGTTCTATTGGTCTTGGCTGGCCTCGTGGGTGCTTCTGTGGACCTGGCTTTTCTCAGATGACCTCAGCTGGGATGGCTTGCAGTGCTAATTGTGGTATCCCATCATCCAGCATCTAGCTTAGGCTTCATCCAAGAGATACGAGGGCTTCCAAGAGAGTGAAGAGAAGTGTGCAAATCCCCTTGGAAATGGTACACTTTTGCTTCTCGCATATACTGTTGGCCAAAGCAACTAGTAGCACCCGTTCAGATTCAACATGGGGGAGATAGATTCTGCTTCTTAGTGGGAGGCAAAATCATATTGCAATTTTGCTCTTCTTGCAAACTGCTACAGCAGGGAAGTGAGTTCTAGTGGACTTTATGATGAGACAAAAGAATTTGAGAAAGAATAAGAGACTGATTCCCAAACCCAGCAATTTTCTGAACAGAGGTGGTTAGAAAGGCCTGAAAGGGTGATAGGGAGCTTAAGAGGAGCTGCATTTGCAAAGACTACTGAAGAGAGGAGCGAGCAGGGATTTCAATTTTTTTCAGAGAGATTATATGTTAGAGTTATTCCACAGAAAGAAGAAATTTAATTAAAAAAAATTTTTTTAAATGTTTTTATTTATTTTTGAGACAGAGAGAGAGCATGAACGGGGGAGGGTCAGAGAGAGAGGGAGACAGAATCGGAAGCAGGCTCCAGGCTCTGAGCCATCAGCCCAGAGCCCGACGCGGGGCTCGAACTCACGAACCGCGAGATCGTGACCTGAGCTGAAGTCGGACGCTTAACTGGCGGACTGAGTCACCCAGGCGCCCCAGAAGAAATTTAATTTTAAAGAAAAGGACAAATTATTTAGCTTTAAACTATAAATTAGAGAAAAATAAATTATTTAGCTTTAAAGTTTAGATTAGATAAAAATTAGTCAAGTGGACTGTATAAATCTTGAAAAGAAAAGAGAGAGAGAGAGAACTGCGTAAAGAAAAATAAGTTCACATTCTGTCCAAAAACGCAAATATGACATACAGCTATCTCTCCTTTTTTATTTCCTGTAGAAATGTAACGCTTTGTTTTTGAAGGCATTAAGCCTATTTTAGCTTACTTAAATACAAGCAGGACTTTCCGAGAAGTCTGATCTTCTTGCACTTGTAAATAGGATGGTATGTGGGGAATAGAAGTAGTGTCTTTCAGCCCTCCAGAGCACCTCCAGTTCTGCAGTGTGGGAATATGCTTTAGCCTTTTACAGAATTTATACTCTTTCTGTGCCCATAACTAATATTCAGTTGCTTCCACTATAGAGCAGTCACTGAGCACCAACTCTCATTCTGTTCCAGCTGATGGACCAGGAAATGAACATAAAAGGGACATTTAAGTGCATGACCTGATGAAGGCAATATTTGTGGTCACCAGACTGTTAGTTAAAGGCAATAGGGTCATGCCACACCCAGCTCATCTTAGGCCCTCTGGTTGCCTCTTGCCCCTTTTCTTGGTGCATGTAGCAGTTTCGTGTCATTACAGATGAGAGCTAGATCCTGGGCTGTTCCTAGCAAATGGGGCTAAATAGAAATCTAAGGGACAGGGAGGACAAGGGCCATATTATATAGCATTTTTATACAAATTTCACTGTGGATATTAGATTTAGTAATGTGTTATTGGTGCACTAATTAAATCTCTTTAAATTTTAGAGATTGATTTTATGTGTGCACAAAAAGAGGAAGCCCTTGGAATAGCAACATTACAGAAAGGGGTCACTACCCCTTTGCACGATGGCTGATAATAGTCTAATGCTGTTAAGGTCCTTTATAAAGGACAGGAGGGGTCAGCAATGTTTGGCAGGTAAACCATGGGTGCTTCTTCACCCTGACCAGACAAGGTAAATGTCCAGACTGAGGCTTGCTGTGGGGTGCCAGAAGCAGTGAATTACAGATTTTTTCCTGAATGAGACTTCATAAACTACTCTTAGCTAATCCATATTCTTTTGGACAATGCTGATGAAGCTTATGACTGCAGTTCTGAGTTGAATTCCAAGCTCCTAGTACTTGCTAAAAAGTAAGATCAGACTGGACCCATGCCTCCAACAGCCTGTGTAGACTTTCCTCGGTGTCAATCCATCCAAACATTGGCCTTTCCTGAAGATGGGTGCTTTGTGCTGCCTGTGCCTGAAGGCACATAAATGGATGATATTGTGACTTAGCCTTTATGGTGCTCTTGCTGACATGAAGTGAAAAAGTAATATAAGCACAGTATAGAAAGTTTGGAAGATAATGAAATCATGAAGTTTACAGACTGCTTATACTCTGGCATAGCCATTATCTTTTGTGGTGTATTTAGATAGAGCATTTCCACATCTGATTTTTTTTATTAATATAATTGTGACTAGAACATAGGTATCAGGTGTCATAAACATCTCCATGCTTTCAGATAGGTATCACATGGTCTTCAGAGCTAGTTTCATTGAATGAACGTAAAAAGATGTAATCAGTATTTTATAATGGGTCTGTATGTCACTTCCATTTTGTTTTTCTTGTTTATAAAGAAGGGTATAGACACATCTTTGTGCTTACAGACTTCCTTCTGAGTTTTTGATTATTTGTCTGACAAAGATTACCAAAGTAGGGCCTCTGTGACAAAGAGAACACACTTCTTTATGACTCAACATATATTGGCACATGGCTTTTCCAATTAACAGGTCTTTATAAATTCTATACTTCATATTTATTTTCTATTCAGGCATCCTGTCTGGTAAGGAATACAGCATACTAAAAGCAATTATGCCTGTTGGTGACTTTCCCCAGCTCGTCTTCATTTACCCTGACTTCTTTGCTTCGTACTCAGTTTCTACTTTGGTTTGACTTAAAAAACAACACCATAACACAACGCAAAACAAAACTTTCTTCTTGCCTTCTAGAAATGTGGTTTTTGCTTAATTTATCAGACCTGGTTGCTTGTCTAGTGTGGCATCTCTTGGGATCTAAGGATACCCCACCCTAGCCCCTTTTCTCAGAGACCCCATCCATATTCTGTTCATCATCATTGGGTGTGAGGTTGAGGAGGGGTTTGGATGGTCTCCAGGAATGCACATGTGTAATGGCCTCTCTGAATCACTCAGAGACTTGGAAACTACTATCCCTCTTAACATTGTAATGATTTTATAGGTGATGTTGCATTTTTATTTGTCACGCTGATTTTCACTTTTTTTTTTTTTTTTACTTATTTGGCTATTAAGCAAACATTTATTAACATTTCATATGGTATATAAATTTTTCAGATAATTTACCATTATTAAAGATAAGTAGTGTTAAATAACAAAATTTAGCCAACTAAATTTGAAGATCTAATTGCTTTATTAAAGGGTTTGTGAATAAGGAAGCATCCCATCTAGCCAGTAGAGAGACACACGAGCCACCGAGGAGTTCTATGGAATGGAAAGTTTTTGTAGATGGAGGAAGGGGGCAAGAAAGTTACTAGCAAAACAAAAAGATTGTTCCAGACAAGGCTGTTTGCTAGAGGAAAAAGCAACTGTCTTTATCATACAGAGGGGGAATGGAGAAAAGCCAGGTAATGGATTCATTGATGCTGACGGCAAAAAAAAAAAATCCTGAGTAACTGGTTAAGGCCAAATTTCTGGGCGAGGTTGAAACTGCAATTAGATTGGGTATTAAGCCCCAGCTTAGGAACTCATTCTGAAGGACACCATTTTGAGCCAGTGGTTTTATTTTTTTTAACAATACTTTCAACTGACTGGTTAGAATTAGTCCCTGAGACTTATTATAATTTGGGGTACATACATTCAAATCAGTTCAATTCAGCTCCTTCATTTTAACAGCCCTTCATTTAGAGCTGTCCTGTTACGTTCTAAGAAATGTGCTGGAAACTGCTGATCAAGATAGAGATAATACCTCATCTTGGTATTAGCCCATGATCTAGCTGGCAGACTGAATAAAGCTGTAATATGATGCATTAAGGGCCTCAGTGAGAATTACATTTCTTTTTCTTAGTGCTTTTTTTCCCCCCTCTTATGCTGTGTATTCCCATAGAGATTCAGTTGTTAGAGTAATTGATTTTCTCATGAGGAGAATAGAAATCACTAAGAAAGAAATAATACCTGAGAAGTGGAAGGACTAAAAGTGACTGGTGTATATCTGGTGTGAGGAATAGTAAATACTCTGTGGAGTAGCTAAATAATAAGATAAGTGAAGTGGCTGGAATGAGATTGCAGCAGTGTGCAAGGGATACATCACTAAGGACCTTATATGATAGGTTGAAGCTTTTCAATTGAGTTGTGTGGGTGATGAGGTATTAAGCTGGAAATCGAATTGATCAGATTTGTTCTTTAAAAGATAACTCTCCGGGGCGCCTGGGTGGCGCAGTCGGTTAAGCGTCCGGCTTCAGCCAGGTCACGATCTCGCGGTCCGGGAGTTCGAGCCCCGCGTCCGGCTCTGGGCTGATGGCTCAGAGCCTGGAGCCTGTTTCCGATTCTGTGTCTCCCTCTCTCTCTGCCCCTCCCCCGTTCATGCTCTGTCTCTCTCTGTCCCAAAAATAAATAAACGTTGATAAAAGATAACTCTCCAATTGTAGGAAAGCCAATGAGGCAGGACACAGAGTGAGGAGGTGACCACTGAGATATTTAGGTCATGGTGGAAATGAGAGAAGAGAACAGAGCCACAAGATACTTCATTATCAATCTCGATAGGAACTGTTGATTGGGCATCGACAATAAGGGTGGTATCAACATGACTCCAAGATTCTTGGTTGGGGCCACTGAGTACCTAGACCATGATATGTTAATCACTAATGGGAATTTAAGAGAGGAAATATATTTCGGAGGTAGAGAGTAGAAAACAAGTTTTGTTTTGGACATTGTTTTGGTTACTACTGATTGCCTAGTCAACATTTATTTCCTACCTTCTTTCTTAAGAGAAGATGGCCCTTATTTGTGTTTTAAGGATATATCATGGTTTGTCTAACTCAGCAGTTCTCAAACAGGGGCGATTTTGCCCCCGACGGGGGACATTTGGCAATGTCTGGAGACGACATTTTTGGTTGTCACAAGTGGGGAATGCTGCTGACATGTAGTAGGTGGAGGCCAAGAATACTGCTAAACTTTTTGTAGTGCATAGAGCAGCCCTTACTATACAGAATTATCTGACCCTGAATCTGAATAGTTCCAAGGCTTAGAAAACCTTGTTAAGTTAAATATGGTAATCTCATTCCATTTGCTAGTGTTCGGTTTAGGAATAAGCATGGACCTCATTCAGTGGGACTTCTAAATAAAATTTTCCTCTTAAGGAAGTGAAACATTTCTTTTTACGGATGATCTTATGTTTGAATATGAATTGCTGCATCTACCAGCTGCCAGCCTGAGGATGAAGCCCGCACGCAGAAGAGGGCAGAGCCAAGAAAAATGCAGAAAAGAAGATCCAGAGTCTTGATGCACATCTAACAGTTGTCTGTAGCCTGCTGTCTCTCGTTACATGGGGCTGTGAATTTACTTATGATTTCAGATAGGATAAGTAGAAGTTTCCCATTACTTGCAATGAAAAACGTTGTGATATGGCCATGTTGAATTGCTTATGAATGATTCCAAATGGTAGTGTTAAGTAAAGTGTTGAAAATGTGATACTGGAGCTTTGCAAAAAGGTTAGGTCTGTAGTTAGAGCTGTCGGAGAGTTCATATAGAGGGACAGGGCCTGTTGTGGAACTGATGATCTAAACCAAGTAGGGCTTAGAGAGCAAGAAGAAAGGCAATTAAAGTAGAATCTTAGAACACAGCTCTTCAGTTGTGAGTCTGAGAAGAGGAAGATTTAGTAAGTCTTGCTGAAAGGAGTCCGAAAAGCTAAGTGCTGAACCTAGTGAGAAATGATGTGTGATAGAGACGACATGCTGTCTACTGAAAAGTTGTGCTTTTTGTTCTGTGCTGTGGAATCATCACTGGGATGCAGATGCTCAACTAGAAACTACATTTATTTCCCAGACCTCCTCTAAATTAAAGAAGTCTAATGGAAGAGAATTTGTTTGTTATTTGAACTTTGGATGAGTTTTGAGCACAGATTGCTAGCAGAAGGGGAAAAAAAGGCTCTGGAGTGGAAGAGAAACATTGATAAAAGGAAGGTGTGATTGATAGATGGTTTTAGAAGCTATGTGGAGAGCTGCATTTGAATTCACAGAAGGATGGCATCAGTTTGGAAAAGAAGCAACACTCATAGTTTGCTACAGTAGGGCAAATGGAAATAATACAAATGAAGTGGAGGGCAGTTGAAGGAGTTCTTGGCTAGAGTCTTCTATTTTTTTTCTGACAACTGTCTGCTGAGAATGAGGAAGAAGCAGGGAGTATAGTGCTTGATGTGAGTGATAAAGGTTTGGAATAACTACTTTTGGGCAATGAAAAGGGGAACAGAGGAGAAATGAATTAATGGATTGCTGAGCAGCTGGGGTTGAATCTCGTAAATTTGTGATGGATCCATTAGCATATTTATGTGATTCCCCAGGCAATGCTCAATGACTTTTGAGAAAAAATAGTTACGCTAATCCAAGCTTGGGGATTGGAAAGAGGAATGGAATAAAAAGTAAACTGACAAAGGAATAATTGAAAATGCTGGAAGAAATGCTGCTGAAATTATTGAGCATCACATTGTCAGATAAATTCTGAAAGTTAGGGTATTGAGGAAAACATTAGGAATTATGAATGGTTAGAATGGATCATTAACCATCAGTCTTTCAGGGATGAGGATTATGGGGTGGTGTTGGGGCCTGAACACTTTTAAGTAAGCATGGGATGAAGCGTAATTGACAGTGAACAGATCGCTTCTTGGACGTCCTCTGTTTCACAAATTAACAACGTTTTGAAACATTATTCCATTTCAAAATTCACTCAGTTTGTAGGTGAAGAATCAGAGCCTCAGAGGTGCCAAGGGCTGATACCCAAGGCAAGGTAGCTGTTAATGACTTAACTGAGATTATAACCTGGATACCTCTTCTCAGCCTAATGCGCTCTTCTTCCTGGAGCAGCTCTGGAGTATATGAAAGAAAGAGACACGGCACGACTTCATGAAAAATACAAGAAAGGGAACAAGTGAGCTTTCTTCAATTAAACATTACAGATTCCTCATTTTCCCTGGGGAATTATTTTAAAAACATTATTTTATATCTACCATATGATGTAGAAACTCTAGCTCCAGTAGGCTAGTCACATCTGTATGGGCTGGCTGTATATGGGCTGGGAGGGGCATGCTTGGCAGGGAATCTGGATGAAAGCCAGGTGAGGCATTTGTTTAGGAGTCAAATAACAGGGTGGCAAAAAGTCACTGGAGGGAAACAAAAGGGGATTTGATGTAACTAATTGATTGTGAATGTGGCCTGAAGCGTGCGAATTGGGTGGGGGGGACCTTCACAGTCCACTGGCTAAGTATGTGCTTTCTAATCAAGAGGTTAGTGTTCATGAGTCCTGTTTCTCTTTTGAAAGGGGCTTATTCATTGGGGGAGTTATTGGGAACATGTGTTTATTAGGCGGGTTGGTGAAAGCTTTAACATTGTTGAAAGAGGTCAACTGTGTTACTCAACTGCTGCTGTATACTGTAGTAATTGACAGTGCTAATAGCAGTGGGCTGTATAGAGAAGTTGTTTTTCCCTTCGGGTTTATTGACTCTTCTATATGTTGAAATGTAATGCTGTGAAGTCTGTGTTTGTTTTTCTATTTGACCCAAATCATGGCTCAAAGCATACGGTTTACTAGGTGATAAGCCGTTGGTATTTCCTGTTTGTATTTATTAGTAGGTCTAGTTTATTGTTTTCATATTTAAATTCTTTGTAAGCTCACTCTAGTTTTCTTCTTAGAGTTGTTTATGAACCTTTAAATTGTCTCTTGTGTATTTGATAGTTGGAGAGCAGAGCTGTCTTTCTGCATTCTAATTAGATTGTTTTCAGGAGCCATTTGCTTTCTTCACTCAGGGAGGAATGTCAATTGCTGTCATTGAATTTTCCTGCACATGGGCAAGTGATGAACATGCCCTTCAGGTGGGGATTAACTTTCAGTATCTATAATTGTATAGTTTTTTTTTTTTGTTTTTTTAGTCTTCACTCAGTAAAAATAGCCAGACTATAATGTGGAGTAAATACAAGAAATAAACATCTCTGTCTCTCTCTCTCTCTCTCTCTCTCTCTCTCTCTCTCTTTTTTTTTTTTTTTTTTGGCAATTACATTCTTGTGTCTTCCTTTTTCTGTAATTAAAAAAAAAAATCTCCGTAACAATGCAGCTTGATGCATTAGAGCTCTGCTGGAGGTAAATTGTTTTGGAAGCTTGGTAAAATAAATAGGGTCATTATGAGAGTGGAAAAATATATATAAGCTTTTAGCATCAACAGATGCTTTACTTATTGTAGAATAACATAGCGTGAGTACATAAAAATTGCATAATATAAATGGCACATATTCTGGTTGCCTGTTTAGGATGTTTGTTTTTCTTTTATCTCCTTCCTGGCAGAATACTCACTTTTTATAAGAATACAGATTTTCTTTCAATAATTGCTGCTTTTACTTGGTGAACTCCACTTTTTTGTATTATTGTTTATTGTTAAAAATAGGGTCTGCATTGCCTTTGAAAGTATGTTTGCTCATAGCCAATTAAAAATCCATGTAAGAATGCAGTCATGCATCATGTCTTACTCTTTAGACTTAATCTTATACCACAATTTGCTTATCCATTATTCTGTTGATGGACATTTGAATTGCTTATTGTTTTTGGGTATTCTAAATATTTAAAAATTTTTTTAAGTTTATTTATTTATTTTGAGAGAGACAGAGACAGCACAATTGGAGGAGGGGTAGAGAGAGAGGGAGAGAGAGAATCCTAAGCAGGCTCTGTGTTGTCAGTACAGAGCCAGATGTGGGGCTTGAACTCATGAAACCATGAGTTCATGACCTGAGCTCAAACCAAGAGTTGGATGCTTAACTGACTGAGCCACCCAGGAGTTCCTGAATATTCTTATGCAAGTCCTTTTGTGGACGCATATTTTCATGTCTTTTGAATAAATATCTGGAATTGCTTGGTCATAGAATCAATATATATTGCACAGGCTGCTTCTTTAAAACATAATTGGAAATATTAGTGGAAAACTTGGGAATGTTGTCTACTCACCTCTCTTCCTCACTGTTCTGGTGTACACAGAATGTGTTTTGGGATGACTGAGCCACTTTCTAGAATCTTCACTTTCTCTCCCCTCTGGCCACATTTCTTGAAAAGAAAGTGGCATTAAGATTGTGCCTCCTACTTCATTTGATATATTTCTTGGTTAGTTTTAATGAACTCTTTTCTTTTTTTTCTTCATTTGTTAGGTTTCTAGGAAGGAAGATTCTGGGACCTGGCTTTAAATTACTAATTTTCCTTTAAAGCCAATTTATAGTAGAGAAAATACTGAAAATTACTCAACTAATTCAGAGTCTTTCTCCCTTTCGTGTTTTATATATATATATAT
>NW_024412426.1:12397694-12560780 GCF_014898765.1 Herpailurus yagouaroundi
ATATATATATATATATATATTTCTCAAAGCAGATAAATGTTTTAAAACCAAATTTGGCTTTATTCTGCCATCTTGCCCCAGAAGTCCAATAGTTCTGTTTTGAAAGCCAAATATGGAGAATTTTTCTGCAGCGTGACAAATACCATCATGTCTGTGGCTAATAGGAGACTCCCTGTCCTTAAAAATCAAATACTTCATTAACATGAACAAATCCTAGGAGAGTTCCGAAAAAGATTCATCTTCTTTAGTGGGATGTTTTAAAAACACATATATTCTCCTCACTTCTGGTATTTTAACTAATTCTACTGTGAATATACTTGACTTTAAAACAGCATTGACTGGGGCACCTGGCTGGCTCAGTGGGTAGAGCATGGGACTCTTAATTCAGGATTGTGAGTTTAAGTGTCATGTGGGGTATAGAGATAAATAAAATAAAATAAAATAAAATAAAATAAAATAAAACAAAACAGCATTGCCTACTGGATAGAAATCTGTTATATAAATTGGGTGACCTGGTGCCTAATCCTGTCTTCGCTTATCAGCTATTGTTGGCAAGTCATTACTTTTTCTGTAATTGAAATCCTCAATCAGTAAAATGCTGCATGTGCATGTCAGGGAAGCCCATGTAGATTAACACAAAGATGTCTGGAAGACATTTTGAGGTATTTTAGAAAAAGAATGCATTGTGATTTTATAACATCATGATGATGTTGTTATTTATCTGGCTCCAAAGAGGCCTCTTTTAGTTTCCAAATTGAAGGCCCAGAAATCATTTTCCCTAACATGAGGTTTTCCATGGAAATGCAGAAAATAGTATTTGGAACTTGTGTTTATGCATATTCTTCTATGTTTTCTCTTCATGCCCATTATTTTGTATTTAGCCTTATTTTTTCCCCCGTTAACAATTACTCCTTTCTCTTGTCACTTATTTCTTTGTAGAGGGCTATTTGGCCAGTACGAAACAATCTTAAATTTTGTTTCAGTATGAAATGCACATGGGCAAAGGGAGGCTGGGCTTTGTATTAAAAATGGCGTCTTGGCTCTCTTTGCCTCATCTGGGGTTCTCTTGCATCTTGGCTTTCTTTGACTTCCTTGGAAATCTGTTCTATGGCTCAGTCTGGTTCCAGCAGTTGCAACGTATCATTGTGCAAACCTTTGCTAGCTGCAAATACCCTCTTAAAAATGTATTTAACCACAGATTTCAATCTGCAAATTATTAATGTTAAAACTATTTGAAGAAGGACACATTTCCAGATACCAAGCCAGCATGAAGCTTTTACATAAATCAAATATGGCAGAACCAAATTAATACTATTGAATTTTTCCCAACATCTAGGTTTGGGCCATAGCGATGGCCTAATTACCCATTTGTGGTTAGCATCATCGTATCGTATACCATGTGTCACCCTAATGCTACATTTGCCAGCATTGCATATGGAACCTTTCCCCCTTCAGGCTTGTTAAAAGTTAAATGGAATGAAGGGACGTGCTTTTTTGACTTGCTTCTGGCAACATGAGATGACTTTTTGTTTTTCAATGTTTTGTTTTTTTCTTCCTCAGTTTCAGTAGAATGTCACCAGCTAAAATATGTCCCTTTAAAATTGAACCTATGAGGTGTATGTGTGCATGTGTGTGGTAGAGTAGGAGAGAGAAAAGGTCATGGAGCACCATGTTAAATGTAAGTTTTATTGATGAAAAATTGGCCTAAAAGACAGATGGAAAAGATGTACCTTCTGGGGTACTCCCTTTATCCCATATGAGAAGAATTAGGTTAAGATTGGGCTTGGATGGTAGTACAGAATGCCCTTCTGAGAAGTTGCTTTAAACTCTAGCTTGGCTCGGTCTCTTACTGTGGGCTGGGAGACTGGGGATCGGTAGGTGCGTGCCACACTGACTTAGAGTCCGGAGAGATTGGCAGGAGCTCACCCAGCGCCCAGGGTTACCCACTTGACCAAAGCACATGGTATGCTAACATTGCAAAATCAACTGCCGTGATTTTGAGAACTCACAGGGAAGTATGTTGGGGAGAGAGTCACCATTGTGGGAACAAAGAGTACAGAAAATCATAAGAATCCTCAGCATGGCCGTTGTCATTTTTCAGTTCTCCTTGGCAAGTCCTTATTCTCTCTTTGACCAAAATGCTCCATTAGCAAAATGCTAGAATATATTTTACCTGTGTTTCTTGGGGTAGAAGGAGCAAATGTTGGGAAAGAGAGAAGGAGGGAAACCAACCTTCATTGTGCTTACATGCATTTTCTCTTTTAATCCTGTGAGGTAGTCTTTGTTTGTTTATACCATATATCATGTTACAGATAATAAGGTTAAGCTCTGAGAGGTCTAGTAACTTACTGAAGGCCAAATAGCAGCAAAGTGGAAGCTGGAGTTCTGGTCCAAGCGTTTGGATTTCAAGTATATGTTTGGATTAGTATATACTAAACCTTTCTCTCCCACTCACCCTCAAATACTGATATCCAGAGTAGAAGTCTGTCTATATTAAAAATCACCTTAGCTTGTTCTCTTCTGTAAGCCATTACTCAGTGAATTAAATTTAATTGATTTTAGCCTATTGGTTTCATGAGTTTGAAATGTATGATATTGCCTTCTATTTTGATTTTTGTTTTTTTTTTTTAATTTTTTTTTTCAACGTTTATTTATTTTTGGGACAGAGAGAGACAGAGCATGAACAGGGGAGGGGCAGAGAGAGAGGGAGACACAGAATCGGAAACAGGCTCCAGGCTCTGAGCCATCAGCCCAGAGCCCGACGCAGGGCTCGAACTCACGGACCGCGAGATCGTGACCTGGCTGAAGTCGGACGCTTAACTGACTGCGCCACCCAGGCGCCCCGATTTTTGTTTTTAAAAGAGTTCAAGGATTACTGCAAAGTTTTGACATTTCTCTAATGCCAACACAGCGGACCTAAAGAGGACATAGTTTCGTGTATGCGTTTATTTGAGTGACATTATAAAATACTCAATTCAGCATATCTGTACACACATATGTGAGACATTGTGCCCCGCCTTCCCTCCTCCTCACTTCTCAACCCCCCCCCCCCAGAGAGAGAGAGAGAGAGAGAGGTAGTGAAAATTAATATTACATTAGAATACATGATGGTTTTCTTTTATTTTTGTGGAATATGTAAAACATGTGGAACCTGAAATAGAATTTACTATTGACAGATAAACACACAGACCAGCTTTTAAGTAATAGATGCTTTAATCTATATTAGAGGTTTGGTTGGAGTTTTGCCATATTGTTTAAATTAGCCCCATGGTTTAGAGTGGGCTTTTGTAGGGAGCCATTGTAATTTTCATCCCTTAGACACTGGTATTTTCATGAGCTGAAGTTAAATGTCTCAAGGGATAGTGGAATATCATTAAAACATTTCCTGAGCTTGCTTGGGCTGTAGATTGGTATGCCCAAGTCTGCTCTTAGAAGAACAGAGCTTTTGTTTTGTTTTGTGAGGAAATGATCTTGCCCCCAAATGCAATTTTTCTTTTTAATGGAGATTTAAAAAAATATTTTTTAGAAAAAAAATCGTTCAAGTAATTCACTAAAAATGTTTCATACTTAGCTTGAAGAAATCATGGGGATTTTATTATTTTTATTTGCCTTTTAATACCTATGTAATAGGCAACAAATTCAAAATATTTGGTTAACCCAAGATTTTCTGAAAAATTATGAAATAAAGCTTCTTAGACATTTTGAGACAGAGAAATAAAAACATTTAACACTTGTTTTCATTAGAAATTCAAAGAATTCTAAATTATTTTTATAAAATTAAAATTCACCTATAGTATTTGTTACGACTTTTCCACCACTGATATCTATAAAGCAATAAAAAGCAGTAAAGAGCAGGGTACCTTATTAATATAACTTGACAGACATATTTTATGTTCTAGCTTTGGCAGCTGGGTGAATGGGAGGAAGGAACAAGGGTGTGTGAGAACACAGTGAGCTGTTGGGGTCTTAGTAATTTGGTAGTTTTTGTAATCACACAAGCTAGTAATCACAGACACACTGGCAAAAACTCCAGGGAGGTTTAGCATGACATGGTATTCGGACCTCAGTATGCTTAAGTAACATTTTGAAATCATCATAATCTCACTATGATATAATAAAGAATGATTGATTACACTAATTATAAAGCATGTCATACACATTGATTACTTTGTGATGTTGTAAAATAATATTGTAATTCTTAGACAATAGGAATATCGTCATAGCATTTAACTGAGTTATGCCACCAGTTGTAGCAATTGGATGACATATGACATATTTTCTCTACCACGTTTCTAAGTGGTTATTTCTGTGACTGTGGCCCTGTGATTACACTAGAGGTACCTTGTGATGACCTTTTAATAATTTCAGTGACTCTGCCCTGGTTGTTGGCAGAGGCAATTTTATATGGTACCTCTTAGCTCCTGTGGGCTCAGGCAAGACACCTCTGGTCCAGAGTTAGAGACAATCTCTGAATTTACTTCTTACCAGTGTAGTCATTAACTCTATGCTTTTCTTTCTTTCTCTCTCTTTCTTTCTTTCTTTCTTTCTTTCTTTCTTCTTTTTTCTTTTTCCTTCTTTTTTCTGTCTTTCTCTGGGATTTACCTGCTAAGAACTATGGGATCTGCAACATTAAATAGTCTTTCTGTTTTAAAGACCTTTGGTACTTGAGTATTTGTCAGATCCTTCCTTCTTCAAAAATATCTGTTCTGGTTCCATTCCTCTGAGACACTCTTCAGTCCTTTTTGATTGGTCCCTGCAAACAGTTCCTCCTATCATTCATGAAATACACACACACACACACACCCACACCCTAAAAAGTCTCCTGATCAAAACAAAAACAGTAAGAACAAAAACTTGCTGTTCCAACCTAACAACTCTTTCAAACTGCTACTTTAATATCATGCATTCCTTCATTGTCAAATTTATTGAAAGCACATTTTAAACCTACTCGAAATTTCCACTTCCTAATCACCCCTTCCTGTATTCTTTGTAATAAAGCTACTATTCTCCAGTGGTCGCCAACAACATACTTGTTGCCAAAGCAAACAGTGATTTGGTCAGTCTCATTCTCCTTCCCTTTTTTGTAGACTGTGATGCTACTGACTCTTTCCAGAACACTGTCTTTATGCTTGATTTTCATACCACTGCTTTATCCTTCTTGTGGAGCTTTGTGATAAGACAAATTTGGTGGGAATCTCAGACTCTCAGTGTGATTCTTAATAACTGCATATGGGCACCTTATTTAACTGGTAGGCCTCCATATCTGGAGGCATAGAAGAGAAGAGAGGAAGGGCTGTTTGATGGCTTGATGAAGGCCTAGAGGAGTGCTTTTTCAATGGGGCCCCATCAGCATTTAGGGTTGGACAATTTTTCCTAGGGAAGGACTCTTCCAGGCATTGCAGGATATTTGGCATTCCTGACCTTCAGGCACTAATTGCTGGTTGAACTCCCCACTGTGTAACCAAAAAATGCCCCACACATTCCCAAATGCCCTCTGCTGAGGTGATACTCTGCTGGGTGAGGCGAAGTCATGGTTAACTTTTTTCCTCTGAAAGTCCTTGGCATCACATAGAAGCCCTTTCTCACTTACTTCTTTTGAGAGGCTAGGGTGGTGTGTAAGGTCCAGCATCATTTATTTCTATTACCTGTATCATAAAATGTGCACCTCCCATATTATCCTATTCAGACTTTTCCAAACATACTTTTCCAGTTCCAAGTATCTATCTTTATGGATGTGGTAATGTCATGCTTGAGAAGTACCTGCTCATATTTGCTCATATTTTGGATTTCACTTAGACCTAAATGCCTTGACCCCCAGATATAGGAGCTGCTCCTGTGAGCTCCTTTACCACCTGCAGAGCATTTATCATAGTGGAATCCACAGCTGCTTTTCATATCTGTCTCTCTCGGCACGCTGCAGGACAGAGACTCCATCTTGTTCATGCCTGTTGTAGTGTTTGGCGCATGGTAGGCCTTCAACAAATATTTGCTATTATGTGAATACAACAAAAAGGAAGGAAAGTATGGTAAGAATCAGAAAAATGTTTAGGTAGAAAAGAAGTGGAAAGAGCTCATGTTAACTGGCCACACACATTGGGGTGATGTACATTGTGTTAAGAAGTTCAAGTGTAGAGGGAGGTTTCACTGCTCTGTTATCTGGACAGAGCCAACAAGGAAAAAATGGGTGATGAAGTAGCACATGCTTCCATTTACACTTAGAAGGGATGTCTTTGTGGTAAACTTAACTTTTTATGGAAGTAATTTTCAAAAACCCCAGAGCAGGATTGAAGAAAATGTAAAGTTGAAATCAGAAACATGGGGGATTGTGATTATTTAGAAAGATTTGCAAAGATCAGGCTTGGGGAAGGAGGGAGAGTTAAGATTTCTTGTAACAAAAGTAAATAAAAAAAAAAAGTGTGCTGTATGTCTTTAATGCAGAGATTTAAATGGATTTTGAGAATTTCATTTTTCATAATCTCTGAACTCCTTATCTTTATCATTGAAGATATTTTTAAAATAAACCCTTATTTTAAAATTCAGCCTTTTCTGGTTCCAGATTACATTCCCAAAATTATTCTATATTCTCTTATGAGCATGTCTTCAATTCTCTATCCATTTACTTTTTGTAGCTATTATTAGTTGGCACAGCTGGTTTGCATAGAAGCCTTTTTCCCTTTAGCCCATAGATAGATATTAAGTGCTACTCAGTGGACACAAACACATCTGGCCTTAAATCTTAACTTTATTGATGCTGTTGCAGGATTTTTTACCTCAATACCCGGATTTGTTGTCTCGCTGCTTCGAAAAATGAAGAGGTGAACACAGAATGAGCAGCAGCCAAAAGTTTATTAGAGTGTAAGATCAGAGAAGTATGAAAGCTCTCTTTGCAGAGAAGGGGACATTGGAAAGTGAATGCCCATGGACTATAGTCAAGGATCCTTGTTTTATATGTGTTTTTCCCCACCTGGGGACCTCAGGTCCTATCCTTTCCCTCTCTATTTTATCTTATCTTTTCCTTTCATAATGCTGTGTAAGCTTTTATGTGGTTCAAAAGACAGGATACCAGTTTGCTTTCCTACTAATGTTCCAATTTTGTCAGTACAAACTGTTCTGTAGCTACTAAACCAAATCATTGGCCAAGGGTCTTTGCAGTTTTCTTACGCTGTAGTCAAGAAAGCTAGAAAAGATACTTAGGACATTACAGTTAACTGTTGTTATACCTCTTGTTTGGAAACAAAAATTTAATTAATGCTTAAAACCAGATGAATTCACTTTTTTTCCAAATACTTTTTTTGCTGATTTTATTCAGTAATTTTTGAGCCATTAGCTTCCTGAGTATATTTATGTCTTTGTATAAGAAAAAACAACAAAACTGGAGTACTCAGAAGGACTAAATTAGCCATGCTTGGTTCATATATTCAGATTTAATGTTGTAATTTTTAATACATCATAAATGTAGAGACAATCCTAAATAGTTCAAGCAAACCCATGTAAATCCTGAGCTTGGAATAGGTGATTTAGTCTCTTTTGCTCTGGGATATGCTTCACCCAAGGATAAGCCCAGATGAGAGTGAAGAGTGCTGATGGGTAGATGGATTGACTAATTGAATAAACATTTATAAAATGCATTGTATAAAATGGAATGTGTGTTCCAGGCAGTGAAGGTATAAAAATGAGTAAATAGATATGAAAAAATAGCAGTAACAACAATTCAAAACATACACGATAGAAGTTATTTTATTTTTTAATGTTTATTTATTTTTGAGAGGTTGTGAGGGAAGGGGAGGAGAGAGAGGGAGACAGAAGATCCAAAGTGGGCTCCACACTGACAGCAGAGAGCCCTATGCAGGGCTCAAACTCTTGAACTCTGAGATCATGACCTGAGCTGAAGTCAGATACTCAAGCTCAACTGGCTCAGCCATTCAGGGACCCCTAGAAGTTATTTTAGAAAGACAGTTCAGAAGATAGTGATAACATTGGTTGGCTCTCTTGGTTAAGGGCCATCACCATGCTAATAACGAGCAATTATTTGTGCTTGCATGGACCGCATAGTCTAAATCTTTAAGAATTGCTTAAACTAACATTTTAAGTGCTGATTGATGTCAAAAGAATAGTGATAGCAAATACTGAAATTAGTAATTTTTTAAACAGGGGAAAGGGTGGGGCACCTGGGTGGTTCAGTCAGTTAAGTGTCTGACTCGTGGTTTCAGCTTAGGTCATGATCTCACATTTTGTGAGTTCGAGTCCTGCGTTGAGCTCTGCACTGACAGTGTGGAGCCTGCTTAGGATTCTCTCTCTCTCCCTCTCTCTTTGCCCCCCACCCCCCACACACTCTCTCTCTCTCTCAAAAAATAAATAAATAAAATTAAAAAAATAAACAGGGGAAAGGAAAGCATTTAAAAAATCATCCAGGTTTTAGAGGGACATTTTTCAAACAATATGTACGTCCAGGAAGATTCTGGTGCATTCCACCTGAGGGTTAAGCATTACATTTTCTTTCTCTCCATCATTTGAGAATCACTGCATGTAATGTGAGATATTTACTGATTGGAGTGTCTCGTGCAGATGGTCTATGTGCAGACCTAAAAGTTGGTTCAGAACCAGTACGTTAAGTTTTTGTTGAGAACTATCAAAAGGTTGAGCCACAAAAAAAAAAAAAAAAAAAAATAAGTTGAGCCATTAACTGTGTTTAATTAGAAAAGTAAAACCTATGCCTTCCAAATGCTAATAATTTCTGACACTAATGGCATTAATTTACCCCCACCAATGCCATTTCTTGATATCTGTGAGACTTCTTTATAATTCAGCAGCTCTGGGAAGTGTTACTATTTGCTTCAATGATCCAGTGTTTTGTCTTTATTTGATACATATTCTTGTCATTTTTGTTTTCTCCCTCTAAAAGGAGGGTGCTGTAGCATGGACACTCTAACAAGTTTGTAATGCAGCCATATTCCCAGACCCAGATGATGTATTTAGTCATGCCTTATTGAATGTATGCAGGACACTGATTTAAAAAAAAAAGTGTTGTAATAACATGGCCAAAATATGACTTTTGTAAGGAAAATGAAAGCAATATCACTATATTTAGAATTCTTAGATTAGAACCTTAGCAGGAATTTTTAGATTAGAACCTTAACTTTTGGAAGATTTATATTGGTCTGAAATTGTTTCCATTTCCCATTAGAATCCACTCTCTATTTCTGGGGAGCAGCTAGAAATCTTGGCTTTCTGTTGAAGGAATAATGTGTGTGTACGTTGCATTAGAAAGAAGTAAGCATACCTTAATAAGCATGCTCCATACTGAACTTTATACAAAATGGTCCCACGACTGAATGTCAAATAAATAGACTTTGAAAGGTAGGAGTGGTCATAATTGAGATTGTGAAGTTTCTTTCCCATAGTAATTGGCCACTATCTGACAGAAGCTATAGTGCCTTTGACTTACTTATAACTTTCTGTTGCCAATCCAAATATTTCAGTTTCCTGGCTGTCCAAGAAATGTGCATTTTTATCTTGTTACTTCATATAATCACAGAATCCTAAAAAAATAAATTAAAGAATCATTTTAGAATCTTTTCCCAAGAG
This sequence comes from Herpailurus yagouaroundi, assembly GCF_014898765.1. Classification (NCBI taxonomy): domain Eukaryota; kingdom Metazoa; phylum Chordata; class Mammalia; order Carnivora; family Felidae; genus Herpailurus; species Herpailurus yagouaroundi. The sequence continues at coordinate 12,407,280 of NW_024412426.1, forward strand.
AAACCTTTTTTTCCCCCCAAGGAGCTGCACGTTGAGTTGGTTGTATTACAAATCATTAATTTCTGACTGTTGAAATGACCTTGTAGTAACATACTGCATTTGGTGCCCTCATGCCAAGGACGCAACTCAAGAAGTCATGATGAGCATTTGGGTGCCAAATTCTACTTTACAGTTCCTCATAGGAATGTCTTGAGTGTGGGGATCTCTCCTCATTGCCTAAAGTTCTCAGAAAAAGATGTGATCTCTGTTTATATTGATAGGTCATAAAGAGGAACATGTCCAGCATATGAAAAATAAGAATTTTCTCACCTCTTCAATCCTAGAAAAAGAACTAAGAACTACTTAAAGAACTGAGGTTTTGGGGTTTCCCTCCTATTTTATTTATTTTATTTATTTTTTGGTGGGGGAGAGAGAGTGAGAGTGTGAGCAGAGGAGGGGCAGAGGAAGAGGGAGAGAGGAGAGGGAGAATCTCAAGTGGGCTCCACACCCAGAGTGGAGCCTAACTCAGGAAATCTCAGGACCTTCAGATCAGGACCTGAGCTGAAATCCAGAGTCAAAAGACTGAGCCACCCAGGTGCCCTGGGGGGGGGGGGGGGAGGGGTTCCCTTTTAAATTGCAACACTGATTTCTTCCTCTTACAGGTTTTAAAAGATACATTACTGGAGGGGTTGTGGGAGGGGGGATGGGCTAAATGGGTAAGGAGCATTAAGGAATCCACTCCTGAAATCATTGTTGCACTATATGCTAATTTGGATGTAAATTTAAAAACATATAATAAAAAAAACATACATTAAGTAACTTCAATGAAGGTGAAGGACTGTGTCTGTTTTGTTCCCTATTGTATCCCAAGGTCTAGCATATAATAAACGTTCACTAAATATTTGTTGACTGACTAAATGAATAATAATGAATAATGTTAGTGATGCCTGCCATAGTTATGGCGCCTTATTTTTAACTATGTGTTAGAAATCATCCTCATCTGTATAGACTTTAACAGTTCTAGGCTTTGATTTTTTCTTCTGTAAGTATGACTAATTTATATTATATTTGTTATAATATTAGTTGTTTTAAAGATTAGTGATAAGCACCTATTACATAGTAGGTACTTGTTAAATTGTTGGAAATCTTATGAATAATTATAAATGGAATAATGACAACTTTAGTTATTTCATGTTTCTGTTGTTTTGCAAATGAATTAGATCTTGTAGTAAAAATTTCCATGTGTCAAAGTATTTGAATTAACCGTATCCAATTTTATGAAATGTTCTACTCTTTATGAATGGTTTATGTTAAAGAGAAAGTAAGTGTCACCTACTGAAAATACGTTAGGCCATGAGTGAGACATGAATATTTGATAACCTCTCTTTCTATTTTATTTTTGTGGAAAATACAGCAGATTTGTATGGCTGCTAGGAGAATAAACTACATTGCACAAAGCAAAAGATGAACTGGTTTGGAAACATTTAAAAATAAAACAAAACAATCACTGCAACAAAACAAATAGGCACAGAGGCATAGCACCTGGTGAATACTTGGGAGACAGGAGACGATATTTGTTTTCAGTTGAATTGAGTAGGACAACTCCTTACTGAATGGAAATCACGTACTGCTACTATGAAAGGCTTGCCTGTTTAGAGTTTGGTCAGTAATTCAGAATGATTCGTGTTAGTGATGAGCGCCGAAATAGAAAAAGCCAGTTGGCTAAGATATTATCACTTGCATGCTAAGAAAAAAGAAATGTTCTGGAAAAATAACAGCCAAATGACTGGATACACTTTTCTTCCCATTTTTTTTTTTTCTTGAATTTTCCAGAAACTCCAGGTTGTTCTGATAGTTCAGTGCTCTGAGTTTCTAGTTTGGTCATTTACTCTTTTATTCAACAAATATTGCTTCCATAACGTGCTAGGCCCTCACTTGGCATGGGGATGGTTGAAAAACAAAAACAGATGAAGTCCCTCTCCCTTTGGCTAACAGTCTTGTGGAGTGACCAAAATTGATTAAATAGTCAAACAGTTGAAAATGTATAATGTAACTTAGAGAGTATGATATAGTTGAGGCATTCAGGCAAGACTTTCTCAAGGTAGTGAAGGCAGAATTCAATGCCAAGGAGGAATAGGACTTAACCAGAAAAGAGAGTAGAAGGGAGAACCCTCTAGAGTAAGGACACAAAGGAAAGGTCCTATTGAATAAAGGTGTGTAAGAGAAGCTGAAAGATACGGAAATAATTAGGAATTGCTGGAGGAGTAGGTAGAAGCCAGATCATGCAGGGACATTGTATTTAGTCAGTGCTTTAAGAGCTTCAATTTTATCCTAAAAACAGTAGGAAATTGCTAGAAGGTTTAATTGGTAGATGATGTAATCAGATTTATGTTTTAGAAAAATAGCCTTGGCTCCCTGGGGGAGAGTGTAGTTGAGAAGAGCTCATAGTAATTGATGGAAGAACTGTTAGGAACTGTTGCCATAGTCTAGGTCCTCTAAGACGTAAAAGATGGTAGAGGTAGCTGCTAGGACTAAGGTGGTTGATGAGATAAGGAAAAGTGGAAAGATTCAAGAGTTGTTTCGTGGGCAAAATGGATAGGGTTTGGCGATGGTTTAGGTGATGGAGGAATGAGGCTGGAGGGGCTAAAAAATAACTCCTAAATTTTTGTATTGTACAGCTGGATGAATGTAGGTACTTTATGAGATGAGGGACAGTGGAAGAGAACTAGATTGAGGGGCGAGGTAAATCATAAATACTTCTTTTACATATTGAACTGTGTGTAACATAGAGACATTTTAGTAAATGTGTAGACTAGAGATGTACATTTCTGGGTCACCATTGCATATGTTTGAACTGAACTCATTGGCATGGATGAGATCAGCTAGGGAAACTGTAAATAAGGTGGCCTAGAGATGAGTCTTTAAGAACCGCAGAATCTTTACTGGCCAAGTAAGGAAGAATGAACATGTAATGGAGACACCCAGAAACAATGATAAAAGAGGAGGGAAAAAATCAGGACAATATTTTGTCAAGGTCACTAGGGACAGAGAGAGTGCTTCGAGATAGAGGGAGTCATGCCAAATGCTGTTGAGACATCTTTCAAGATGTGGACTGAAAAGCGCTTATTTGATTGAGTGTGTGATGAAAGTCACTGGTGACTTGACCCAGAGCTCTTTTGGTGAAGTGTTGGGAGGAAGAAGCCAAATTTGGCTAAAATTTGAGGCTTCAAGGGGAGATGAGGGAATGGTGAGCATAGACAAATATTTTGACAAGTTTGTGTATAGAGGAGAAGAGAAAATAGGTGGTGAAGGAGAATAAGGGGCATAGGGAGGTGGTTTTTCTATTTGTTTAAATTTGAGAAATTTGAAAGATTTAAGAGCTAAATGGCCACTTTGGTTAATAATACTGTATTACATGTTTGAAAGTTGCTAGGAGAGTAGATCTTACAAGTTCTCATCACAAGAAAAAAAGTCTGTAGCTATGTATGGGGATGGCTCTTAACTAGACTTATTGTGGTGATCATTTCACAATGTATACTAATATTGAATCACTATGTTGTATCCCTGAAACTAATATAATGTTGCATGTCAATTATACCTCAATTTTTTTAAAAAAAAGCGGCAGGAAAAAAAATCCAATGGGAAAGAGAGAGGAGATCAATCTTAAATATATATAGTAGAGAGAGTGAATAATCCAGAAAATAAGGCTCCTACTGCATGTTTGGAATTCATTTTTTCTTTTTGGTTCCTAGAATTTGATTGCTTATTTGCACCAACCTTTAGGAAGAGGAATGTCAGAATTTTCTGTGAACTTCTTAGCACCCCCAAAGTGACCTTTACACAAAAGAAATGCCCTTTTTATTAAGTGCCTTCACTAAAATTAGCAGAACCAAGGAAATGAGGAGGAAATGATTTAGGAGAGTAAAAATGATGAGATAAGAAATAAAAAGAAAGCTAAATTCCTGTACACTAACTTTCATAATCCTCTTCAAGTGTGTGTGTGTGTGTGTGTGTGTGTGTGTGTGTGTGTGTAGATAGATAGATAGAAAGACAGACATTTTTATAACTATAAAGGAATTTCATTATAAACACTTATTCTTGTAACTCAAGTCTATAGAAACAAAGATGAATATTTTATCTGTGGAATGGAGGCAACATCTGGTCATTTAAACTGAAAGATCCATTATTTTTGTTTTTGATAACATTTTTTTTCCAGTCAGTTTTACCTTCCAAAAGAATTTGGGGTGGGAAAAAGAAAAGGAGTTGAAATACTGATTTCTAGCAGCAATGTTCTTCCAACATTTAAAGAATGAGATAGACATACGGCACAGGGAATATAGTCGACGGTACTGTAATAGCGTTGTATGGCGGCACGTGGTAGCTACACTTGTGAACACAGCAAAACATACCGAGGTGTCGAATCACTATGTTCACACCTGAAACTAATATAACATTGTATGTCAACTCTACTCAAAAACATTGGGAAAGTTTTCAGCTAGCAATAATCGCACCTCGGATAAACCTCGGTGGCTACAATACTGCCACTGTGTAAAGCTCAAATAAAAACATTTAAAAATAAATTAAAATATATAAATAAAAAGAATGAGGTGGAGAAAGGATGAGGCAGAAAAGGTACTTTTGAATAGTCCATCCATACCTACTTAGTTAGAGAGAGGAAAGTAGAATTAAGTAGAATTCCAGTTGTTTTAAAATTTTCTTATACTACAGACACTGCTTTTTTATGCCCATCTTTTTCATTTATGTTAAAGCATTCTGACCCTCTCCTGTGATGCCCACTAGTTGTGAAAAGTTGGGTAAATCCACCCTTCAGCTTTGTCATCTATAAAACAGAGATGGAAGAGATGACATCCAAGTTTCCTTCTGATCCAAGGTTCTGGGATTCAGCAAACTTTAGTCATTGCTTCTTGGCTATCACTTAGTAGTTGTCCTCAGAATAAGTCTTCTTGGATTCTTAAGTTATCTGTCAACAGAAGTAAATTCTTTCTCTTTATTTTTGAAATATCTCTGTTGGAGCCTCAGATACATGAATGGATACAGAAAAAAGACATAATTTTTATTTATCTCTTCCCACACTTCCTGAACCAGGTGGGTCACAAGAGTTTGCAAGTCAGTGTGTTTTTTTTTAATACTTACTTATTTTTGGGAGAGGGAGAGAGAGTGCAGGGAGGGGCAGAGAGAGAGGGAGAGGGAGGATCTGTAGTGGGCTCTGTGCTGACAGCAGAGAGCCAGATGCAGGGCTTGAACTCAGGAACAGTGAGATTATGACCTGAGCCCAAGTGGGATGTTCAACCAACTGAGCCACCCAGGTGCCCCAAAGTCAATGTATTTTTTACGTTCATTTGAAAATTGAGATTGCTAAAGAATGCACACCATATACTCTATGCTTTCAAAGTAAATTTTTAGTAATAAAAGTATGATATTGTACATTATATAATTCCAAAAGTGAGTAACACTAATAATTAGCCATTGAGTATCACAAAAATCATGCTAACACATGGTCTAATATCTGCTTACTGAAACTTTGACTGCTTTTCACATTATAAGTGAAGTCACCGTGATTCTGACGTTTACTGAGTTGTTGTCTGTTTGACAGTCTTCCAGAATGCTTATTACCTAAACTAAAATATCTAGATCTTTTTCTTGTGAATATCACAAGAGTGCTTCACTGACTAAAGAAAAAGAAAGGCTGATTGATCTCACATTCATAGTGCATCTTCACCTCCTGGAAGATTTCAGGAGTGGCCATGGAACCCCACAACCCAAATCCTTAGGAAATTTTGTTGTAAATGTTTAAAAACACTTTTATGACTTTCAACTCAAAGCTTTCATGTGCTTGAAAATGGGTTATTTTAGCATCAAATACATCTCCTACTCTCATTTTCACCCATTACTTCATTATTCATCTGTTAGTCTCACCTTTAGGGCATTTCTTAAATGTGTCCTAACTTTGACCTGATTCTGCCAAAATTCTTATTTATTCCTTAATTGTTTCCTGTCCTGACTGTAGCAGTTCTTTTTTTTTTTTTTTTTTTTAATAGTCTTCCTAAGTCCCGGCTCTCTAAACTTCAGAGGGGTCTTAGAGTGTTATGGTGAGTCTACAGATTCCTGCCTTTGGAAAGAATGTGCATCGTATTGAAGTAATGTCTATTGACCTAGTGTTTTGTTTGGTTTTGTTTTTTTCAACTATACTATTTCCCTATTGACTTGTTATGATTGGTTAGAAATGCATGTGCCTAGCATCTGGAAGGAATAGTACATCTGATAGATTCTATTGGAAACTGTACCCTGAATCATTTCAATTAGATTTTCAGTGGGGAAAAATTATTATGGTGGTAGATGTTCCTTAAATTTATGGTAGACTGTTGAGTTTCCCTTACCTAGCTTTAGATTAGGGTATGAGAAAAGTATATAATTGAGATATATATATATATATAAATGAGTATATAAAATGAGATATAATTACATCTTTCTTATTCTAAAGGCATTAAAATGCTTTTCACAGTTACAATTATAGTAGAATTTATAATATTTTGGATCATATTTTCAAAGTATTTTTTAATTAGTAATCCAATCCCCCAAATATACTTATGAAGTGAACAGCTGACAGTTTTGCACTCTCCATTCCACAATTATCAAGTGGAGAGGTTGAAGGTCAAATATTTTACCTTAGGAAATAGTAAAAATGTCATTGTTACCTAATAACGTTTAGGTAGAACTGTCAATTTTTTTATGTGTGAACTGAAAGTAACTGCTTATCAGATAAAATTTGGTGGACACTTCCAAACTTTATGGGATGCATTGTTGATTTTTGTCATACCTCATTATTAATAAAGAACAAAAAAGGAACGTGTATCTTATCTCCTTCAAAAAAATCCTTAAGGAAATATCTAATTTTTGTGAAAAAAATTTAACCATTTGATCTTTTTGAGAATTTATTCTGGGAAAACGGGATTTTGCTGTAGCATACACGTTATTTCTCTCTCCATCTCAATCTTTGTCTCTGTCTTTTACCCCCTATGTCTAAGTCTGACCCATTGTTAGAAGTACAAAAGGCATTCCTGAAGATTGTTTGGGTAGTACAGCATGTCAGGTGTGTGTTCTCCCTGAAATGCTCATGTGTTGGTAGAGCCAATAGTTGAGTTGATGCTGGTGCAGGCAAAATATGTACCTTAACCATTACTATTTAGTGCCATATTCATGATTGTGGCATGGCTCATTTTCTATTAACAAAATGGGCTAACAAAAGAGAATCCTGTCGTTTTTATTCTTGGGAAAAAATTCCCCATTGTAGAAAAGTCATTCTAGCTGAAGGAAGTAAGAGCTGACTGTGGAGTGAATCCAAGCACAACAAACGACATCATCATCATCATCATCATCATCATCATCATCATCATCATCTTTTACTGAGAGCTTATTACATACCATTTATCACTGTTTTAACTCATTTAAATGCACAATAACTCTACAGTGTGGTTCTATTATTTTGTAGGTGAGGAAACTGGCAGTACGAGGTTAGATGCTTGGACAGAGAGATAAAGAGGATTTGAATGCGGTCTAACTCTAGAGCCCACATTCTTAGCCAGTACGCTTTCTGCTTCTGCTGTCTGGGGAGTGCTTTTCTCAGATTTACGTTATATAGCAGGTCCAACAGGAGAAGTTTCATTCAGCAGTATTTACCAAGCATCTCTCACATACATTGTCATTGTTTCTTGCTTCATTTCTCTTCTGCAAATTGTCTTCTTAGAAAGGGTCTTTTTATGTTTCAGAGTTTGAAAATTAAATGTAACCAATTCTGAAGATTTGTATTGCCATAATATTGTGAGGACATAAGTAAAATGTCCACTGTGTTTTGGTTATGTGTACTTTATTTGATGTGGCTTGACGCAGGCAATATATGGAGAGGGTTGACTTATTAGCCTTGTTAGGAAAGGCTTCCCATTCTCATTTCCTGTGTTACAATTTTTTTCCTTAACATTTTGTCTGTGAAACAATTGGGTTTGTTCCTCACTGGTTGAAAATACTTAAAATCATGCACTTGATTACAATAGTAATTCGTAAAAAGAGGCATGTGTAAGGTTTGAGCTACTTGGATGTTGAAGATTGTAAGAGAAGCTAAAACAGGTTTTCTGTTAGAAGAAAGTCTTTATCTAAATGACTTAGAAACATTCAAAAACCTTGAATGATATGGAAATTTTTCCATGTGACTTCAGTTTGACTGTTTCCTGTTGCGGATTAAATCGTCCTTGTAAAATAAAGGATTATATTTTGGTACCAAAGAGTGAATATTCAGACTTTATCATCCTGCCACTCCTCAACCCAATAGTTGCATGTAATACTTTAACTCTATTTAGCTGTTATATATTCTACATAGTTCACAAATAAGATTGCTTCTCAGAACATGAAGAATAAATCTAACTGAGGAAAGTGAACTAGCACACTCACATGTGTACCCACATGTACACACGCACATCATACACATGCGTGTCCATGTACACTTACATACATATACACAGATTCACACAAGTACTCATGCACACTCACACACTAACCTACAAATACATGTGTGTACACAGTTTATGTTTACACTTGCTCATATACATACACAGTCAAAACCAAATATACACATGTGCACACAGATATGTACACCCATATGCACACATGCTTTTACACACGCATATTTGAGAGTAAGACAAGTTTTAGCCAAAAGGCTACTCTTGGGTGACTTTATTTTGGTGTTAGGATTCAAAATCTCCTTTAAATAAGCCTTCCAACATTATTTATAATTTGTGAGAATGAACTTTGCATTCCTGTCTTTAGTATCACTTCCTTCATGTTTATGAATTTTATATCCTTACTTTGGATCCTTTCTTCAAAAATTATTTTATAACAAGACTTTTTTCCCCCTTGAAATCTGAAAGATAAGAGATAACGAATTAAGTGGTATAACTTTACTAGTTTTCTAAAATATCTTGGAAACATTAGTATGCTCAAATGTTCAAGTGACAAATATTCTGCTTTAAAACATTTAAGGCATGGAGCTTTCTGATCCAATTTTTGGATGTTTAGAGACAGTTCTGTTTTGAAATTTCCAAATAATTATAAAAATAATTAATTGAAAGATCACTTAAAAACTGACAGTTTATTTCTGTTTTTATTATTACTTGTGTTATGGAAACTTATTAAAGTTTTGAATGGGTTCTGGTGCTTCCTACAAAATTATTTTTTGTGGGAATAAACGTACATCTGTATTTCATATTATAGTTCAGTCTGACTTGATAAACAATATGAAATAAGGGAATCCTTCAACATTTGACCTTCTCTACTCTTCAGGCATCTGAATGACATGAGAGGTTAACTGTTCCATTTTTCTTGGCAGATCAATATTTCTTTCTTTGACCCTTAATAATGTGATGGCATCCAACATGGATCTTTTGGGCAACTCTTACAAAAGTCAAAAGTATTCACAAGGGAAATAGCAATAGGCAGTACGTAATGGATTAGCTCTTTGGAATGGATAGTTATTAATTTATACCAGATACTTGTTCAAGGTTACATTACCCACCCTCCTTTCCTATGATCCGGAGCCAAAGGATTCAAATGGGTAATTACCTTTTCTCAAATTATATTTGACTTACCTTATGATACCACATGGTATAGAATTTTTCCCCCAAAGGACATATAAGCACTTTATTAACATCTTTTTCATTCCTAACATATGTCTAAGAATAAGAAAGAGCCAAGCATTTTCCTTCACCATAGTAAAAACCCCATTTTACAGACAGGGTTGGAGACTAAGGACATTTTCTGGGAAACAGATTTTGGCAGTTTTCCCCAAGAATTTTAATTTTGAAAGTCTCTTTTATTAAGCTTTATTAGTAAGAATCTTTAAGATACTCATGATTAATAAAATGTGTTTTCTTCTTTACTCCATTAACAATTATGTATATATGTATATATGATTATATATATATATATACATACATGTATACATATACACACATGTGATTATATATATACATCACTGGAAATTCATAGGCATTATATATACATATATGTAATAGTTTCAGGCATTCCTGAAGTCCCTATTATGCATTTTGTATTCGGTTGGGTTATGAAGATAGGAAAATAATGTTGCTAAAAAGGTGATCCTTACCCTTGCACAGTTCGCATTTCTGGAAGTAATAGTAAGTAGAATTTTAACATATTTTCTGATAAATGGATGTTGGGATTAGCCAGGTATGAAGTACTCCAAAAGTATTTAGATCTTGTCTGCATTTAAAAGATTTATAGTAAATTGCTTTCAGTCACTACTCACCACTCTGAAAGGTTTAAGATACTTTTTGAAGTACTTCAAACTCCTGCCACTACCCAGTAGAAACTTCAAAATATTTGTTGGGGAAATTAGGTCATCCTTATGGTATTATTTTTCTCCTTGGTACCAATTCTTATTCTGTAATCTGAAATTCCTTTGGCCTTACTTATTGTAAGTCTTATCTAGTGAGGAGATTACAGGTGAGGAAATAAACTCTTGGAAAGATAAGCTCATCATTGAAGCTCTTTTCAAGGATTATTGATAATTGGGAAATAATCTTTTGATACTTTGGTTTTAGCACTGAAACATAAGAGTCTTTGTCAACCTGTTTAATGGAATGAGGAGGGAGACATAGTCTGCAGTTAAATTATTCAACCTGGGTCCTCTTTCATCTGTCAGTGTTTCCATTGATCTATGCATTCTTAGTATTTTGATAGGGCTGCTGTGTTATAACTGCATTTAGAAAGTTGTCCTACTGATTGAACAATTTTGTATTCTGCAAACAGAGTATGGGAAGAGATGGAAGTGAAACTTATCAAATATAATCAATGAACATTTTTAGTTTAAAAGGGAAAAAATATTTAGTCCAATAAAAAGATTCAGAGGTATCACAGTAATGACTGAAAATGGAACTTAAATATACTTGCATCAGTGTTTTTCTTGTTGCATATTTTTTCTGATTTGACAGTGAATACTTACACATGGGTAGTTCTGTACATTACATGAAGATGGGTCCAAACTGCTGTATGGAGTAAAATGAAATATTTCATCCCATAATCTGTTTATGAACAACTTTCAATATGTTCCTAAAGAGTGACAGTTGAACAAATACCAACTTAGTGTGTGTTTGTGTGTGTGTATATGTGTGTACAACATGGCAAGACCATGAATTCTTCCCATAATTATTTAAATTTATAAAGGCATGGAAAATAAGTTAAAAGTTATACAAAGAAATATTCGTCAGAAAATACTAAATGTATAAGCTCATTAACAGTAAATTGGTAAATTCTCGTTTTCAGAGTTCAGCTGGGTGGTGGTTTAAGAAAAAAATATTCAGACATTTCAACACTGTTTGCTTATGGAAAACATTTGCAATTTTGTTAGCAAAGAACAGTGTCAAAAAACTAAACATTTTTCCCTCAACATCTGCATTTGCTTATTAAAAAACACCCCACACCCCCACTCTCTCAAACAAGTTAAGTTTGTCACGAAATGTTTTTCAAGTGTCATGAAATTCAATCTCAATTTTTTTGTGCGTATCCATGAGTTTTAGTCTATTTGTTGATTTCATTTCCACATGTCCTTACGTTTAGGACTTAAGATAGGAATAGTTTTACAGAATTTTGAAAAAAAAATGCTTTAAAAAAAGTCATTTGGGGTTCTCAATCTGAGCAGGGGTTGTTAAGGGACAGAGTAGTTTCTCTTATTCAGGCTCCTCAAAGAAATCTGTGTGTCCCGCCCTCAGTGGGTGCTTCTATTAAAATGCACGTATCTATTTAGGGCTATGATGTGTGGCATTCTCCATTTATCAGGCTACTTGAAACAGAAAAAAGTGTGAGGGTCTGTTGGTGTAACCTGTTTCTCCCATAGATCTTTCCCATGGAAAGACAGGGCAGTGTGATCTCTCTCTCTCTCTCACTCTTGCTCTGAAAAGGTAAATGTACGTATAAACACAGAAGCACAAGCCTTCACTGGATTGTTTAACAAAAAGATTGAAAGAAAATGCTGAACGTACTGAATTAACTACAAGACCTTCCTTCTTGGAATTATTTTTGCACATTTTTCTTCCTAATACTTGTTAGATATTTTAAGATTGTCTCAGTTAATGAGATGAACTAATTTCTAGGGCATTTCTGTACAAATGGTGATGTTACAGAAAACTGGAGACAGATTTAATAATGTTTATGAAGGTCAGTTGTTTTCTATTTAAAGCAGATCCTGTTAGAGTAAGAGTAGTCAGCTTTTAGTAACCCCATCAGCTAATCTCTAGGTAGTACATAGTTGTTTCAGATGGTCAACTTTATAAAAAATTTACATCTGCTTAGTAATATGTTGTTATTTTTAGGGCAATATTACAAGTGATGATAATAAGGAAGGAAAGGAATGAGTGTTTGGTGAATGGGCTCATTGCTATGTCCTGTCTAAATTATTTGGCCAATTTCCTCTTAATACATTTTTAAAAGAGTTTTAAATTAAATTAAATTAAATTAAATTAAATTAAACTAAACATTTTAATTTCCATCCAAGTTAGTTAGTATATAGTACAATGATTTCAAGAGTAGAATCCAATGATTCATCCCCTACATATAACACCCAGTGCTCATCCCAACAAGTGTCCTCATCAATGCCCCTTGTCCACTTAGCCCATCTCCCCACCCAAAACCCTTCCAACAACCCTCAATATGTTCTCTGTATTTAAGAGTCTTTTATGGTTTGCCCCCTCCATGTTTTTATATTATTTTTGCTTCCCTTTCCTTATGTTCATCTGTTTTGTATCTTAAATTCCACATATGAGTGAAGTCATATGATATTTGTCTTTCTCTGACTAATTTCACTTAGCATAATACACTCTAGTTTCATCCACGTTGTTGCAAATGGCAAGCCTCTTAATATATTTCTACTGAAATAATTTTACTATTGTATTTGATATGTTTGACTGAAAAGCATACCTATACTCAAACCCGTGGAAAACACATATAGAAGAGATTGGACCATTTTAAGAGCTAACTGTCATGAAAAAATAAATATAATTTTGACTTACTGGGATTGTTTCTTAAAAAAAAAAAAAGATGTCTTGCCACATGCAGTTCCAAGAAAAATTAAAGTGATCTTATTTGAAATGCCTTTTAGCTTTTTCACATTCTCTTCTTATCTATTGGTTATAAAACCCATAATATTTGAGATATTAGAAGTTAGGTCTCTATATATGATCTGTTTCCCATTACTGAGCCTACTTTGTGAATTAAATTAAAAAAATTTTATATTTATTTATTTTTAAGAGAGAGAGAGAGAGAGAGGCAGACTGCAAGTGTGACAGAGGCAGAGAGAGAAAGAGATACAGAATCCAAAGCAGGCTCCAGGCTCTGAGCTGTCAGCACAGAGCCTGACTCAGGGCTCAAACTTACAAACCGCAAGATCATGACCTGAGCTGAAGTTGGACGCTTAACTGACTAAGCCACCTAGGCGCCCCTAAAAAATTTTTTTAATGTTTATTTATTTTTGAACGAGAGAGACAGATTATGAGCAGGAGAGGGGCAGACAAACAGGGAGACACAGAATTGGAAGCAGGCTCCAGGCTCTGAGTTTTCAGTACAAAGCCCGACATGGGGCTCGAACTCACGAGCTGATCATGACCTGAGCTGAAGTCGGACGCTTAACCAACTGAGCCAATGCTTAACTGACTGAGCCCCTCACATTATGAATTTTTAAAGGTAAATGTTTAGTACAGATATTAGGCTTTTCAAACAGTTTTTTGTACTGTTATATGTACATATGTACATGAAATATACATATGTACATGTATATTTCATGTACATATATTTGTACATGAAATAAGAATAATTGAATAATTAAGGGAAAGTATTGAAAATGTTTTTGGCAATTTCGTTATCCGCTAGCTGTTAATTAGCCCAATATTGTCACTTGCTTGTAATATGTTTACGTATATTCACAAACCCACACACACTTATTCTTTCATTGATATGCATCGTGCTCAGTGAGTTGGAAATGAGTGCTAACTCCTTTTTTATGTAAGAGAGAAAATACATAGCATAAAATTTCCAAATACACAATACTGTAGTTTCACAGAGATAACTAGTGTGAGTTTTCTCTAACCCAGTGTACATGGGCACACTTTCACATGCTTTCCTCATGAAAGCATTTCCTGATGATTTCCTTACTGCATCTGATTGAAATGATAGTGATACCTGAATAAGGATTTGTTTAATTATTGTGCCTCAACTATACTGTAAGTCCATGTCTACTTTGCTCAATTGTGTTTCCTAGAACCTAACATGGGACATGGTCTGTAAAAGGTAGGTGCTTAATAATATTTGTGAATGAATGAATCACATATATATAAATGTATATATACTTAATTATTTAAATTTTGTTCATTAAAATTGAAATGGGGGTACATAGGAACAGGGTAAATTACTGAGACTTTATTTGACTGCCTAGTTAAAATATAAATAAGCCAGAATAGAAACAGTGTACTAGAAAAATTACTTCTATTTAATTTTATTTTGGGACACATTTTAAGCAAAATCAAATTCTAATTACTCTTGTAAGGATACATAGCTTTGGGTCAGCTTTGATGAAAATAAATTTAGTTAAGTCTAGCATATAGAAGATGGATCTACAATTACCAGTAGGTGGCGCTGTATTCCAGTGCTGAATAACAAATGGACTTCCAGAGGATTGACTCCTGTGGGAGGACCAAAATCCTGGGGAATAATTTTATAAGGAATTTTATATATTATGGTATGAAGCATACATTTTACCAGTCTATATATAATAAAACCATAATTTACAGTTTAATAGGAATTTTTTTTATCCTTTTGCATTATTTTTGGATTTGAACCCTGAGATTGCTCTTCTGTAAATTGTTATAATTTTGCTATACTGCATTTGATTTACCTTGAATGTATACTGAGGAAATGCACACAGCGGGAAATGAAACAGAAATGGCTGCAAAACCAAGCTTAGATACATCCTGGGGAAGTCGTGAAGAATTGATGAGTAGATGTATAGGATATGGAGTTTACTCAAATCACAGAGAAGCCAGTAGTGGAGTTTAAGATGTTGTTAGTTCATGTGAGCATGTCTGGCTCACATATGACTTCTACATTTGTGGCACTTTTTGATTCACTGCTGAAGATACTGCATATTATTCTGAATGATAAGCTGTAATTCCAAAAAAGCAGAAGAAGAGATTTTAGATATGAACCATCAAGTTTAACCTCTAATTTGAAGAGAGATAGATACACAACCTGACAATTTCAAAAGAGAAGAGGCTTTCAAATTTGTGTCTTGTATTCTTCCCTTAAACCAATAATTGATAGGGTACTCTTCTGAAACAATCGTTGATGACCATAGTCTCTGACTTAACTGTTGTATTCTCTTGCCTTTTAAATGGATTATGTTTCTCTGAACATGTTTCGTATACAGCTGAAAATTAGTGCTAGAGACAGGGGTGGGGGGAAACTTCCCAATGTATACTGGTTTTCACAGTACAATAAATGCTAGTAATAGATAAACAATTAAAGCTGAGTTCTTTGGGGAAATCACTCCCAGTCCTACCTAGATATAGTGGAAGCTCATGCTTCTTATTTAACAATAATGTAATCTGATTAATAGAAGACAAATTTTGTGTTTGGTGAAGTCATTTAGCCACTGAGGACTCACTTGGCAACAAACGCATCTATTTTATCTTTCCTACTTATTATATCTTAGGAGGTTGTCTTTTAATTATAGTGTTGCACTTAGTATTTATTAAATATTATTATAAAACTAGAATAATTTAGGGGTTGTAGAGGGTAAAAATATGAGGCTTTCTTGCTAAAAAAAAAAAGTGAACAATCTTTTTGGTTAGACAAGAAAAAAACATGCTTGACACCAATGGCAAATTAAAGAGCTTTGTACCTCAATAATTTTGCACTTATAATCATTGATGGATCACTCAAAAACACTCACTAGATAATTTTGAAGGAGGGTATCGCAAGAATGATCTAATTAGCAATAACATTTTGTTTGACATAGACCATGAGGAAATGGGGGCAAGTTATTAAGTGGGATGAGAAATGACCTGTCAAGTCCTCGAATTTAGGTTCTTTTATATAGAAAACAGGCATATCAATTGTTTGCAAATTGAACAAGTTATTATTTTTCATTATGGGATTGTAAGTGCCTATAGTTACTTTGGATTCTTGAAAGTAGATGCTATGTTTTATCATCCACGCTGCCTAGAACTGTACTCACACGTACAAGGCACTCCAGGGAGTATGTGGATGAAAGAGTGACTTTATTTTGAATATGAATTTCAAATCTCTACTTCCATTATTTAGAGTATTTGCTGTGGGGGTGATTTTGCTACTGTTAAAAGCATTTTTAAAAGCAAGAGGTATAGATCTTACTGCCAACTTTATTATTTTAGGTATGCAACTTAGGGGAAAAACCGACCTTAGTGTGCTCCGTACAAGTTAGTGACCATATTATGCAATTATTTGTTTTCTCTAACTTTAAAAATGCACATACGCTAACCCATGAAGTATAACTAACAGCAATGCCATTAGCTTTACCAACCTGTTTATCTGTGAAAACAACCCTTCAGTTTTGAGGCTGTTGCTATTCTTACAAATTGTCACTTCTTGCAACTTGGCCACCTAAGACTTGCAGATGTCTGTAATTCCTGGCGAAATTATTTATTTATTTATCTATCTATCTATCTATCTATTTATTTATTTATTTATATTGCAGAATACCACTTTGATTTGTTTATTATTAATTTCACATACTACTGTGTATTCCATAACTTTGTGATAATGCTGTTTTTCTTTAGCAATATTGAGCCCATGAGACTGTGTAATGAATGTATCCAGGAGTCAGAATCCAGACATGAATTAATGGACTAAGTTTGACATAAGGGAAAATTGGGACCAGTTGAGTAAGGAAGTCTTTTTGCCTTGACCAGAAAAATTCCATTTTGTTTCCTGCTTAAGGAAGGGCGTCTAGCATGGTCATGGAATGTGTCACTATCTGGACAGAATGGAAAGTTGAGAGACCTAAAAGAAGAACAGATTATAGGCAGTTACTAACACAGATTTGTCAATCTATATGCTAAGCTGACTTTGTAAAGTGGTCAGTGACGTCTCCTTCTACCATGTTAATGCTTGAAAAGTAGTCACCATATATTGAAGGATGCTTGTAATATTTTAAATGGGGAGGAGGTTCCCAGAATTTTATACCAGTAGCCTGATAACAGCTTTCAAATCTCTTACATAGTGCTCATCCTATTGTGACTCCCAAATATATATTCAATTTATTGTTGATAGGAAAAGAGATTAAAACAATTTCCTTATTTACACATTGCTGTTAACAGAATACATTTTAGATAATGTTAGATGACATTTATATGCTAATGTCAGCTGTATCTGATTAGCAATAAAGACAAATTGGAATATAATATGGAAAAACCAGTGGTCAGTATTGGGTAACATCCTAGCAGCGAGAATGACTCAATACGGATGCTGCAATGTGGGGGTCGAGGCATTAAGTATATCTTGTCTTAGGATTGTGTGAATTTGGAAACTCCATTAGGGTAAGCCTCTGGAATTGAATACATCCATGGATCTCACTGAGCAGAAGCTAGGAGACAGAAAGAAGTGGAAAGTGACAGGGGCTTCACTGTTCACTACCGTATGGTTTGATGGCTGATTACAGGACTGTCTTGATGCTGTGGCCTGGACTTCTTTCTCATCTATGTTTAGACCTCCCTCCACTCTCCTTTGGAAACTCCATGAGGGCAGAGATTGCTGGAGTTGTTGTTGTTTTTTTTTTTTCCCACCTGTGTATCTTCAGTGTCTATAACACTTCCCAGCACATAGTAGGATCTCAGTAAATATTTATGAATAAATTGAAGGAATGAGTTTGCTGAGAGATGTTGTACGCAAGGTACTTTCCTAGGTGTGACAGAAGAAACAAAGATAAGTAAAAATTCCTTTCTTCAGCCAATCCAGAGCTGAGCAGGGAAGACAGGTTATGTACACAAAAGACAATGCAGAGCATCCTTGAGAGTGCACAGTGGCAAATGTAGGCGCTCTGCCTAGGAGACAGGGGTGGGACTAGAGAGCTCCTCATGGTAAGGGACATTCAGCTTGGTCCCCGAGGATGAGTGGGCAGCAATAGGCAGTGGTGAGACACAGGCTAATGGGACACTTGGAACAAAAATAAAAGTGGAAATTCCAAGGAGATATGTGGAGAGGTTGGGCCCCAGTTAGGGAATGCAAGGGGACAAAGTTGGTGAGAAGGCTGGCTGTGAAGGCTGGGGCCAGATTATAGAGGGCTGGCAAAACCATGATAAAGCAGTTCATGTTTTAGGCAGTGAAGACTTTACTTACAGTTAAAGGTTTGTACATGTTTGAGAGTCATGAATAACACTCAGTTCTAAAATCCCAAAGGTCATAGGCCACAGTTTGTGCTTCTTAATATATTACATAGTTTCAGAGAATTGTTGTTAGACTGTTCCAGCCTTAAATTCACTAAAGCCTATGCAATATATCTAATATATTTATCATAAGGTGACCCAGGAAAGGCCCAGCCTTCCGTTAGACTGTCTACATCCTGGTTTTGAAACATAGGAAAGGAAGACAGAGAAGCCTGAAAGTCATCGTTGTATGTGGAGCACAAAAAGCTGTTTTGGCTCACGGAAGCATGGGAGTTGGAAGCCAGTTGAATCAGGCTTACATACTTTTGGTCTCTTACAGCTACTGTTTTCTTTCTGATGCTCGTGGTTTACCTGTATCATTTTCCCCCCCATGCGTCTCCTGCATTTGGCTAAGGTCCAACTCTTCCTCAAAACTCTGATCGTTTCTGTTTTTTCTGGGCTTCTCTAGAAAGCTTCCTTCAGCTTCCCCACCTCTGTGAGGTAGGGCATACCCTCATCTGCACATGTGTATATCCTCTCTTTGTATTTCTTTCACTGCACAGTAGTTATCTTTAATTTCAAGAATGGATTAGTCAATCCAGCATTCCAGGCCTTGAAGTTGATCATTTAAACTGCCCTTAAAATACTTTGAGTGACAGAATATGTCTCATATTAGCTTTAATTATTAGAAAAAAATCTGCATGATGCTGTTTCTTTTAATGATCATTTTAAGTTCTTTTCTTTCCTTCTAAATGACACGAATATAAGTGTTTGAAGATGGTTATCCTGTTTCTAAATATCCCAATGAAATGTTTTCCAGATTAAGATACCTTGCAGTCTGATAGCCCTTCTCTGGATACATTAGCTGGTCACTTTCTTCTCTTAAGATGGGTAATTGTATACAGTTGTCCAGATATGAATCCAATTGAACTGCAAATACTGAATTTTTACCTTCCTTGCTATAATACAGTACTTTTTTTAACGCTAAGATTTTTAGCTTTTTTTTTTGTTAGTGATCTCACATTATTGACTGATACTAAGGTTGCAATTGGCTAAAGTCTGAATATATTTTTCATAAGAATTGAAATAGTATGTGCTGCCCAATAACTATGGTTTGAGGTGAGTGAATGGTAGCAGTTTAACACCATTTTGTACTTCTAAAAACATACATGTAGAATGTAAAATTTACCCTAACTAAATCCCATTTTAAAAAACCTTTCCCTTGGGCTAAAATTTCCATCTCATTGAATATGAGTAATTTAAGAAATTCTGCCAAAATTTTTTTTGAAATCAAGACATGTTATGCAGTGCCTTGATCAATTTATCACCATAGAAGCCATGTTTAAAAAAAGGAACTGCTGCTAGTTTGATACATTTTGATTTTTATTCATGTGTAACTACATCTTTTTCTAGATGTTCATGGCCATTTTAGACATTTTCTTGAATTTAAAATGAAGTTTACCAGTTTATATATTCTTTCTCATACTTGCCACTTCTCCCTTCTGTTTTGAAAATTATGGGGTTTTTTATTTGTCATTATCTATGACATTTTCTCACTGTGAGTTATCAGATATTACATAAATCTGTATCCTTGTGTGTGTTCTTTTAGAAACTAAAACAGTTCAGTCAGAAATTGGAGAAAAATGTCTCATTTAAATTGGTGGATTGTTCTTCCTGTATTTCCAATGATTTTGCACCAGCTTCTCTGATTATAATTTTTTATAACTCCTTATAATCTTTCTTCTTAAATATTTTACTTTAAAAGATAGTCTTCTTGGGGGGGGGGATGGGTGGCTCAGTTGGTTAAGCCTCTGACTTTTGGTTTCGGCTCAGGTCATGATCTCATGGTTCATGGGTTCGAGCCCCGCGTCGGGCTCTGTGCTGTCAGCGCAGAGCCTGCTTGAGATTCTCTCTCTCTCCCTCTGTCTCTGGCCCTCTCCTGCTTATATTGCCTCTCTCTTCCAAAATAAATAAATAAACTTAAAAAAGGTAGTCTTTTTTTTTGTTTGGGAAGAATTGGGAGAAAAACACAGTCATAAAAAATTGCCCCAAATATTTAAAAACAAGGGAAATCCAAAACAAATGAAAGAGTTCTGTTGAAACACTGGGTGTTTTCACAGTGGAAATAGTCAATAAGACAATTCAATGATATGAGCCCCAACCAAGACTCTGAAATGTAGTTTAATTTTATTTTTATTAACAATGTGTCAGGCCATACAGCCTGTTTAGCATGACCTCCTAAAGGGGTCACAAGACACAGTAGAAGAAAATAAAAACCCAGAGAAGGAGCAGGAAGTAGATAAAGGAAGTAGCAGAAAAGGGTCGGGGGGGGGGACACAATGAAGTGTGATAAAGGGGCTGAGAGGTTATTGGCACCACAGCCAATGGACTGACAAATGTGTGCATGGTGTTTGCTTTTGATTTCCCCCATCAGCAGGGGAAGTGTTGATATAATCTCTGAGGTTACTTTGTTATTATACTCCAAGAAACAATTCTCTTGGGGCATGGATCCCAGGTGAGATTAGCCTTCTGTTTCATTTCACCTGGGCCACCTCACTAGACGGTAACTCCATTTTTATTACACAAGGGTGATTAAAGTTATTGAGCTCTGCAAGTAAGTATTTGGGATTGAATTTTGCTCCATTCATTTTATTACCCAAGGCATTCTTCATTCACGTCCTTTGAACTGGAATTTAAATTATGAAGTTGTGGGGTGCCTAGGTGACTCAGTCGGTTGAGCATCCAACTTCGGCTCAGGTCATGATCTCACAGTTTGTGAGTTTGAGCCCCATATTGGGCTCTCTGCTGTCAGCACAGAGCCCGCTTTGTATCCTCTGTCTCCCTCTCTCTCTGCCCCTCCCCTGCTCACACTGTCTCTCTCTCAAAGATAAATAAAACGTTAAAAAATTATTTTAAAAAAATTATGGAGCTGAGACAGCCTCCCAAAATAGATACACCTCATTGGTAGAATGGAGCATCAACACATCTAGATCAAACTAGTTAGAAGAAAAATCTAGATCAAATTCAAACGGAGTTGAATTTCAGAGTAATTTCTTACTCACTGAAATTGAAATTCTTTTCTTTAATCCAAATAAGGCTACAAATAGTATAATTTAAAACATAGTCTGTAAATATATATTTGATTTGTGGTGCATGTTGTTCTTTGCTGCTTTGGGATTTAGGGGATTCGTACGATTAAAATCAAGCTGAAGGCCATTAGCCAAAAGCATCTGAATGGTCAGAGAATACTTTATGGGAAATAGTATTGATAGAATATGTAATATTTTCTGGCTATGAAATGCTTATAATAAACTACATGTGAAATGGCTCATCTGCCTTCAGCTGGATAAAGTTACATGCTCGAATAGGTATCAACACACTGGATTTTAGATATACAACATTTATATAGATGTTTTTCTTTGTCAGTTCTGATCATCAGATTTCAAACTTAAAAAAAAATTTTTTAATGTTTATTTTGAGTGAGAGAGAGCGTGAGCAGGGGAGGGGCAGAGAGAGAGAGGGAGATACAGAATCCAAAGTAGGCTTCAGCCTCTGAGCCGTCACAGACAGTCTGACGCAGCGTTCAAAGCCACGAACCACGAGAGCATGACCCGAGCTGAAGTCGGATGCGTAACTGACTGAGCCACCCAGGCACCTCTTCAACTTTTAAAATCAAACACTTACTGAGATATTAACTTACAGATCATATGCATACATTACATATTTTTGTAATAAATTGTGTTAATTATAAAACACAAAGAAATTAGAAACGATTAAGACAAATATGAACAGAAATTTCTTACATATGCATATTTTTGTGCACACTTTGGAATATATTACCTTACTATAGAGATTAACAATATAAAGGATTGTATTCTCTGACATAGTTTCACTAAAGGTACATACCTTGAGAGGAATTCTGAAGAAGTTAGCTTCAAGTTTAGTTTTCTCTCTCTCTCTTTTTAAATGTTTATTTATTTTTGAGAGAGAGCATGAGTGCGGGAGGGACAGAGAGAGAGGGAGACAGAGGATCTGAACCGGGGTCTGAACTCATATTCACGAACCACGAGATCATGACCTGAGCTGAAGTTGGAAGCTTAACTGACTGACCGACCCACCCAGGTGCCCCTGTTTTCTCTCTTTTTAAATTCATAGTAACTGTATGTCATTAGGTATTTGTCATATGTTTGGTTTAATGAATTATCTTATTAATAGGCTTAGGAAACTCATATTCTGTCATGTGTTAGGAAAAACTAATAGATTATAACCAAGCTTGAAGGGTAGCATATTGGAATCCCTGCTGAGTTGCAGACAGCAATAGACCATTTGTTTCCCCAGAATTGATACATCTAACTCTTGCAACAAACCAGCTTTCTAGAATGCAGTCCATTTATAAGATGTATGGGAGTTTGCTGACAGTTATATTCTGTGTGTATGTATGTGACAACTAGGTTCCAGCCCTGATTGGCCTTAGTATTTTCAGCCTTGCTGAGAGCTGTGGGGTCATTCTGATCGTATGTTACTTTTTGAGCTGAGGAAGATGCTTAACAGAAGGGTCTGTCTGTGTCCCCCCTCTGCTTGACCAGCTTCAGGAGGGCTCAGAAAAGCCAAGGAGAAGACCTGGCATTGGGGGAAGTGCTGGGCAGGGTTGAGTCTGTAGGGAGGAGAGTGTGTCCTGTCCTGGGATGTGAAGCTATTCCCTGTTAATTGTTTTGCTGTCTATTAAGCTTTCTGTTCTCCGTAATGCCGGGAGCCCCAAGCATATAAAAGCTGGGTGCTCTGGCTCCTGCCTGCCTGGTCAATATTCTCTTATTAACCTGAAGGATTTGATAACATGTTCAGTGTAAATTAAATCAAATCCTTCCCTGCACAGCTATGTTTAGGTACTTAATTTCCACTAGAATATCCAGGAATAGAGTTTTAAACTAAAGAGTCAAATTAAAAAAAAATTTACTTTCGGCTAGCATTAGGGATTATTCTGTTGTTGAATCTGTTTCAGTGAGATTCAGTGGCCCATTGGTTGCTTGACAGGAGTTAATGCGTCCAAAATAAATAATATTTTAGCTGAAGATACGGGCTTCCTCATTTATGATTTCATAGTTTTAAAAATGGGTTGTGTTTTTCTTGATGGAAAACATCCGTGTAGTGGGCAGGAAGTATCCTGTCTGACAAAGAATACTTCAGATTCAGATTTTTTGTTTGTTTGCTTATGAAAGCAACTCATGTATCTTGTATAAAACTTGGAAAAAAGATATAAAGAACAACAAAATCAGTAGAATTCTAACAATATCACTGGTAAAATTTGGTATATTTCATTTGTCAATTCTCTCCCCCCTCCTTCTAGGCTTCTCTTTTCATTCCAAATGGAGATTGTATGAAATATTTTATTTTATATTTTTACTTTATATTTTACTCCCCCCTATCATTACATTATAATTTTTCCACAAGAAATATTAACATTATTATAAAACATTTTTTTAATTTTTTTAATTTTCTTTCTTTCTCTCTCTTTTTTTTTTTGAGAGAGAGTGTGTGCATATGCGTGTAAGCAGGAAAGGGGCAGAGAAGGGAGGGAGAGAGACAGAATCCCAAGTAGGCTCCATGCTGACACAGGGGCTCAAACTGTGAGATCAGGACCTGAGCCAGAATCAAGAGTCTGATGCGCTAGTTAACTGACTGAACTACCCAGGTGCTCCACTAAAACGTTATTTAAAATATTATATACAGACCATCTTTTATTTCATTGTCACCTATTGGACGTTAGTGAGTATTTCTCCCTCCAAAAGAGAATATTTGATTAGATGTGATCATTTCTTCAGAACAGTATGTTCTTGAAGCATATTATTTCATGGAAGAGGTTCTTCATTATTTTCCCCTTACAACACAATTTAAAATCTTTATGCTGACATTTTCGCAAACTTCCTGTCATATCCAAGGCACACGGAAAATGGGCATGAAAGGATGGGCAACATATAAAACAATTGCTTTCTTGGAATTTAAAGTGCAGTTGATATTTAATGTTCATTTCGTAGCTATAAATATCAATAGGTGTTTTTTGTTTTTCTTGTTGCCTCGATTGACTACAAGTTTGATGTTGCCTCAAGTAACTACAGAGTTTTGGCAAAGATGCTTATTTTTATGATGGAAGTTAGTCATGGGCTTCCCAGGCGCCATCTCTTGCCTTTGTGGTTTCAGCGAAATCCAAGTCAGGTCCGTTGAGCAGGTCACATGACTGAATGCCAGAAAATAGGACCGAAGTAAAATACCCTATTGTGGAAAAATAAACCACCCAGAGGACCTGCTTGTCTTTCCTTATTTCCTTTTATTTCTAAATTAAGAACTAAAATTGAAACAAGAAGCATTTTCAACTTAGAATTAAAACAATCCAGACTTATAGAAACAAGAACTTAAATTTCCTAGGTTCATAGTGCAGTCAAGATATTTATATTGCTTTACTAAAATGCTATTTTTTCCATTTTTTTCTTCGAAACATATCTAAGCACTTTGGAACTAATAACAAGTAGCTGCTTGTTTGTTTGATCACCATCATAAACATTCTGTGGTAGAACTTACAGCATGTGTTTGATAGAGATGGGGGTACATGTCAAAGTATACTCACTGTGAGACTTAGATAGTAGCAATATTATCATTAGCTCACATATCCTGGGTGCTGGGCTTTATACTTCAGTTTGTTGAATTCTCTTGACAACCCTGGGAAGATCTGTTTTAAAGATGAGGCATCTGAGGCTAAAAGAATTTTTAAGTAGGTTGCCCAAAGTCAGGTGGCAAACAGTTGAGTAGGACTGGAGCCTACATGGTCACTTTCAAAATCTGTGTGTGTAACCACTGGGCGTATTGTCCCAGGTGAAAGAAATATTGTGTCTTCTTCAGTGGCTTTGTTTACAGCATACTTCAGACAGTCTTGTTTGCAACTTACTTGGTTCATTTTTACCTCCATAGTAAATTGTATGCTTTATGGGATCAGGGATTGAAAAATTGGGAATTCTCAAAGTTGTAACCCAATAAAATACACCTTGTCTGCAAGCTATGCAATGTCTTCTAATAGCAAAATGATAAACACATATTAACACCTACTGTGGGATGAGCTCTGACTAGATCCCAGGGATAAATGGGAACATACTTTGGGTATAAGCATAATTGAAACTGTAAAGACTTCTGGAATCTTCATGAAGCTCACCTTTATTGAATGTCTATTGCCTACATTTTTTACGTGCCTTGTCCCATTCATTTCTAACCAATCTGTCAGAATCTTACAGAAAGGAAACTGAGACTGGGATGTTAAATAGCTTGCTATAGCTAGTAAGCAGCAAAGCCAGAATTGGTATTCATTTTTATTTTATTCCACAGCCTACATTAAAAAAAAAACATTTTAATCCATCAGAGCAATAGATCTATTTTCTAAAAAAAGCAGTACAGAAAACTTTGAGTCCACACCAAAGATAAGTCTTGCTTCTACATTGTGGCCCAAGAAAGAGGAGGAATTAAGTGGAACATTAGTATCTATTTAAAGCTAATTATTGTTGAAAAAAATTGAGAGGGAGAGAGAGAGAGCATGAGCAGGGGAGGAGCAGAGAGAGAGAGGGAGACACAGAATCTGAAACAGGTTCCAGGCTCTGAGCTGCCAGCACAGAGCCCGATGCGGGGCTCAAACCCACGGACCACGAGATCATGAGCTGAGCCAAAGTTGGACGCTTAACCAACTGCCATCCAGGCTCCTCAATTTAAAGCTAATTATAACAGCTGATATATCTTTGAGAAAAACTGAGTAGAATTTTATTGCTATGATTATAGTAGCTCTAAATGCCACAGGAAGGAGAAGCAAGAAATGTATCATAATGTTATTCAGATTCCATGAATGCTTACTGAGGATCTTCTGTGTGTTAGGAACCATGCTAGCTGTGTACATGGGTGTTAACCACACAGAAAAACTGAGGAAAGGTTGTTTCCAAGGCTATTTTATGCGCAAAGGCACTGAACCTAGAGAATTAAATAACTTGTTCAAATTCACACCATAATAACATAAGAACTAGTACAGAAATACAGGTCTTGACTTAAAATACTGTGCTCTTCTATTATTGTGTCTCTCTTTAATGCTATCTTTGGAGGATATCCATTGAAAAGTTTTAATAGAACTTTATTTTGAAAGAACAGAAGTTTTGTGTTGTGCCTAGTTTTAAATGGCAAGAAAAGTATGGTAGCAATTGTTAATTTCTGTCTGTAAGTCTGTAGGAAATATTGGGCCACGTAGGAAGTTTAAAACGTTTATGAAAGAATTATGTCAGTTCTGTCCAAAGTGAAATATTTGTAATCTTACTCTCAAATTGTTTGTCACTGAAATGTTCTTCTGTTTGTTATTTATGTTGTGTTTATTCAAAGTTAATTTTTTAGGTAGGAGGTGTATCAACATTCTTGATCTTTGTCAAATATATTGGCAGGCACATTGTTAGCAGTGTTTGGTCAGTTGCTTAGGGGACAAAACCAAACAGCATATTGGTTGTGTTATGTTGGGCCTTGTGGTTTTACAGTTTAGGAAGTCCAGTTCTCAATCAACAACGCACAACCCTCCTATATGTAGCGAGTGGTTTAAAAAAGTATTTGGAGGAGACTAAAGAAATTTAGATTCCAAAACGAGAAATAATGCCACACTCCAATCAAGCAGGGATTATTTGGTTTCCACAACAATTAAACATTTTAAAATTATCCTGGGAGGATAGGAACTAATTTTGAGTGTGGTTTGGAGTAAAGACTGTAAGCTTTCGCACCAGACAGATCCAGGTTGAAATCTGGGCTCTGCTTTTGATTTGCAAAAGGAGATAATACCTAACTTGCAGGGCTGTTTTGAGGAGTACACAAGAAAATAGATGGATGTGTATGGCCAGTGCCAGACATAAAGCAGATGGCTATTATTATTTCTGAGTACTTCCAACTCAATTCCTAAACATATAAAACATGTGGATTTTGCGAATGTTCAACTTCTAAGACTAAAAACTGAAGAATTTAGGATAGGACCTTTGATTTGAATGTGGTAGCTTAAAGTCACGTTATCTTACCCTCTTCCCAGAAATTATGCAAAACAAGGCGAATGAGAAACAAACATGTGAACAACCTTTTTTTGCTAAAACTAGGAGACTGCTAAATACCGCCCTCTCCCCCCATAAAGGAATTTCTGCCCAAAGCTGTGGACACTGTACAGTAGGAGGTAGAAATAGACAAGAGTGGAGACAGGGTGCAGCTACTGCACTAAAAGAGGGCTGTCTTTGAAGATGAGAGACACATTCAGAGGTGCAATGTCAGAGCCCCGTTTGTGTTCCCGGGTGCACCGGTGCATTGAGTGCAGCAGAAGAGGGCAGGGGCTGTCTCAGACCCAGTTGGGTTCTCAGCGGTGAGGTGGCTGGGCGAAGCACATGAAAACACAGCCGTATTTCAGCAAATAGCTGGTCTCTATTGCAACAGAGAAGGGGACCCTTAAGAAAACTGCCACAGCTGTTCTGTTTATTGGCGGAGGAAATGTAAAGGGCAAATAAACATACAGACTAAATCCTTTATCATGAGAAAAAGTGCTGTTATCCTGGATCATGTCCCTGGACCCTTCCCCACGTGAACCTCCGGTAAACAGTGGTACAGAAAAAAAACCAAAAAACAAAAAAACCCCGAGTTTCAATACTACAGTGTAAAAATAGAACCAGCCCAAGATCTTTTTTAAAAAAAGAAATCACAAGGAAAACATGAGGAAATGAGGGGAAAACTGAAAGCCAGGTAAGAAAAGTTTATGAAACAAATTAAAAATGTGGCCATGAAAGAGACAAAAGTTATTGAACGTTGCACCATAAATTTGAAAATAAAGCAAAACAAAACCTTAAAGAAATAAATGTCTCTATGAAGGATTAGTGCAAATCAAAAATAGAAGAACTTAGAAAAGAGAAATACTAATGTAACATTGGAGAGGCTGGAGAAAGAAATGGAAGAGAAAAATAAAACCATCACAGAAATAAAGGTTGAGTTGGCAGGAAAATTAAAAAAACAAAACAAAACAAAACACTGCTGAAACAGCAAAGGTCCAGAGGATGGATGTGAGAAAAGTGAGCAACATGAAACACATTTTAAAAGTTTAAAAGGATTAGAGGGGCGCCTGGGTGGCTTAGTCAGTTTAGCATCTGGCTTCAGCTCAGGTCACAATCTCATGGTTTGTGGTTTCGAGCCCTGCATCGGGCTCTATGCTGACAGCTCAGAGCCTGGAGCCTGCTTCGGATTCTGTGTCTCCCTCTCTCCTCTCTGTCCCTCCTCTGCTTGCTCTCTCTCTCAAAAATAAACAAACGTTAAAACAATTTTTTTTTAAAGAATTAGAGAGAGATGGGTAGCTATAGAAGACAGGCAAAGAAAATCAAGTACACGCCTTATTGGACTCACTAAAAATGAAAACAGAAGTTCTGTGATGAAGTAAGTACTTAAAACTACAAATTAAATGCATTTCAATAAATTAAAGAAGACTTTAGTTTACATGTTGAAAATCAAACATAGCAAGCCCAATGGAAACTGCCCCAAAGCTGTCAACATAAAAACATATCCAAGTTAACTTGCTTAACATCAGAGGTAGTGAAAGAATCCTTTGGGTGATGAAAAAGAAGTTACATGTAGAAGAAAAAGATCAATGTGACCTTAAACTACCTGTAACATATTCAGTGCTAGAAGATAGTGGAGCAACGTGTGTAAAATCTTGAGGAAGAGTGTGACTTAAGAATTTTACAATCAGCAAAAATGTTCAAGTACAAAAGCAATAGGAAACAATTTTGAACATGCACAACTCGGAATATTGTTCCTGGGAAACGCCTTCAAGAATTTTTTAGATGAGCCACAGTCCTTCAAGAGATGTCTGAAAAACCTACAAGAGTAGTAGCCATGAGCGCTCGATCCATGTAACTCTTTGACTAAGAGTGAACCAAATGTGGCCACTAGGGCAGCAGTAGAGACTATACTGTTAGTTGTTCTGACAGTAGAAATAATAAAGCTTACAAAAATGGAACAATACAGGGAAAGAGAATGGCAGTGAAAGTAAGTGCATTTATTTCAAATGCAACTTAAAAGCAAGCTAGGGGTGCCTGGGTGGCTCCGTCGGTTGGGCATCCTGACTTCCGCTCAGGTCATGATCTAGCAGTCTGT
The DNA here is from genome assembly GCF_014898765.1 of Herpailurus yagouaroundi. Lineage (NCBI taxonomy): Eukaryota > Metazoa > Chordata > Mammalia > Carnivora > Felidae > Herpailurus > Herpailurus yagouaroundi. Next base: position 12,436,913 of record NW_024412426.1, read on the forward strand.
GAGTTCAAGCCCCACATCGGGCTCTGCGCTGACAGCTCAGAGCCTGGAGCCTGCCTCAGATTCTGTCTCCGTCTCTCTCTCTGCCCCTCTCCTGCTCTCACTCTCTCTCTCAAAAATAAAATAAAAGCATAAAATTTTTTTTTTTAATTTATAAAAGCAAGCTAGAGTCATGATCTTGATGATACAAGGCAGGGTTCAGTATAAGTCACACTGAATTGAAATGAGTCAAAAAGAACACTTTATAACGTTAAGTGAAACGAAATAACACTTTATAAAGGATTGAAACATTCACAATGAAAATAGAACAGAGAAATATATCTCTGTACCATTGATTGAACAAAACAGTATTAATAGAAGCAACTTAATTTTCTTCCATAGTTCATAACAGATCAAATAAACAAAATTATGTAAATATGTAAGATGTAGCCCACATAATTTATAAGATGGATCTGATTGACATTTAAAACTGTTTCCTGAAAACAGAGAATACATCTTCTCAAGTGACCATGGAATGTTAACAGAAACCGAACATTTGCAGTACCACAAGGAAAATTGCACTAATCACAATGTAATAAAACTAGAAAGCATTAAGAGGAGAAAAAATTTAAAATGACACTTGATCAGATTTACAAATCTTTCTCTTAAAGTCGTATCAAAGAGGAAATAGAAACTAAAATGGTTAAAATCTAGAAAATAAATACAATAGAAACACAGCATACTAGAATCTGTAGTTCAGATAAAACAAATTTCAGAAGAAAAAGTATAGATTTACTACTTTGAGTAGTAAATTAGAAAGTTTGAAGAAAATGGCAAAGTCAATCTATAGCAAACAAAATGAAATTAATATACATTAAAGCAGAAATAAATGAATTAGATAAGAGATGAATAGAAGTACTTACTCGGGAAAAGTAAAATGTTAGCTCGTGAAATAACAAATGTAGAGTGCACAAATATATAATGTAAGAAAGGATAATAGGAAAATAACTTCAAAATGCTGCAAATTTAAGTCACAAGAGATTTTGTTTTCCAAACTCTAGGTGAGTAATTTGAAAAAATGAAGAAAGTGTTAACTTTCTAGAGAGAGAATTATCTAAAAGTTTCTAAAACACATAGAAAATAAAAACATACAAATTACCTGGGAATGGGGAGTGGGGCAGAGAAATCTATGCCCCACACCCATTATCATCAATAGCACTAGGCCTTGATGGTTTCACAAAAGAATTCTACCAGACCCTTAAAAACCCAAAAAGTATTCCAGAGAACAGGAAAAAAAAAATTAACAGTGTTTAGAATGATGCTAGCATGGAATTGACATCAAAATTTAACAAAGACTGTATTTAAAAGAAAACTTTAGATCATTCATGTTTATGTTCATGCAAGAAACTATGCAAACATCCTAAATAAAATGTTGACAAACAGAATCTAGCAGATATTAAAAGAATAAAACATCCTGATTAAAGGGGTTTATTTCAGGGAGGTAGATAATAATGGTTCAATAAATAAAAGGAAATCTATTAACATTATATTTAAGGAAGAAAGCACATGATTATATTCATAGTTGTGAAAAGGCAACAAAATTTAATGTTCAGACTTAACAAAAAGAAAAACCTCTAGTACAACTGGAAATAGGTATTTTCTTTACCTGGTAAAATAGGTCTATTTCAGTCCCAAATCCAGTGCCATTCTTAGTGGGGAAACACTGGAAGCATTCTTGATAATTTTGGCAACAGACAATGCCCATTATTGGATCACTGGTGGATCACTAGTGGATGTATAACTAGTGGATAATAGATCACTACTATTATTTAACATTGTTCTGGAGTACTAATGAACACAATTAGACAAGGGAAATAAACTAGGGATATAAAAATAGGAAAACATTTGCAGCTTAAATCATATGATTGTGTACTTGAAAAACCAAAAGAATCAGCTGATAATTATTACACAGAGTAAAAAAATTCCAAACAGCAGTGAGAGAAAAAAATTAATATACAAAATCAGTGGCTTTCATATATACAAATTTACAAGCATTAGGAGACATAATGGAAGAAAGATCCCCAATGTTCATCAAAAAATATATATACATATATAAAATATTAAGAAGTGCGCAACCTTGTATATGGAAAAAGGAAAAAAAAACTTTTTTAAAAGGCTTCTAATGTTCCTGGAAGAATACTTTGATATTTAGAATAATACACCATGGAAAGTCTCAGCATCTTGTCAGTATCTCCCGATTCATTTTGTAAGTTTATGTGACCATCACAAAAATACTTTCAGGATATTTTTGGGATTTAGATAGGCTGATCTAAAGTTGATAACGGAAAAAAAATATACAAGCACAAATAGCCAATAAAATTTAACAAAAGGAGGGCAATGATGTGGAATTAGCCCCACCAGAGATTAAAATTTAGTACACCTCAATTATTAAGACAGTTTGGTTCTGGGCATGGAGGGAAAAATTAATGGAAAAGAATATAGAATACATATGTGAATTGTAGTACATGTAATATCAATGGGGAAAAATGGATTTTTCAATAAATAATAATGAGTCAACAGGGTAGCCATCTGGAAACAAAAATGGATCCATACCTCATAGCTTATACCAGAAGAAACTTCAAATAGATCATTGATGTAAATGTAGAACATAAACCATAAAAGTAATAGAAGATATCATGGGAGAGAGAATTCTATATAACTTCAACATGAAAAAGCTTTCCCAACCATGATAAAAATCAGGAACCATAAGAAAAAGAGTAATAAATTTTATTTACTTCATAAAAGAAAACTTTCTGCATGGTCAAAATTGCTTATAAGAAACATCAAAGTAGAGAAAACTGTTTGCAATTCATATAACAGACAAAACATTATTTAGTGTATAAAGAGTTCTACAAATTGACACAAAAAATACCAACCGCCCAATATAAAAATGGGCGGAGATTATGAGCATTCATTTTGTTTTTTAATGGTTATTTATTTTTGAGAGAGAGAGAGAGCGCGCGCGCACTAGTGGGGGAGGGCAGAGAGAAAGACAGAGGATCCAAAGTGGGCTCTGGTGGCAGCCAAGAGCCCGACGTGGGGCTTGGACTTACCAACAGTGAGATCATGACCTGAGCTGAACTTGGACACTTGACTGAGCCCCCATGCGCCCCTGTGGACATTCATTTTATACGAAGAAAATGAAAGAGAGGTCTTCCCTCGGTAATGTAATATTAAGCAGCTACTCTCCCCATTATATCAGTCTCAGTAGCTTGCTTATTTCCATCATTGCACTTATTTCAATCAGTTGCTGTTTTTTCTGTTTGCTTGTTGGCTTATTCTCCCTTTTCTAAGACAGTGAATTCTGTGGAGAAAGGGATCATGTGATCATGTCTGTCTCTTCCACAGTTAGTTCCCTTGTGCCAAGCACAGTGCTGTCAGATATGAAGCACTTAATAATCTGTTCTGTTCTACTTCAGTCTGTTCTATTTCTTCTTCAGAAAAATGCCTTCTAAACATTCTTTCTCATGACCTGTGCAAAACATGTTCAGTTTTTCAATAGGAAACTCAGTAGATAGGTTGAAATTTACAGAATTAAAAAGAAGTCACATAAATTCACAAAGTTACATATTAGGCTTTGAATGGTTAGCTTCAAGCATGGGACATGGTTACCTAGTAGGGACTTAAAAATTATTTGTTAGGGGTACCTGGGTGGCTTAGTCAGTTAAACTTCTGACTCTTGACTTCAGCTCAGGTCATGATCTCACAGTTTGTGAGTTCGAGCTCTGCATTGGGCTCTGTACTCACAGTGCGGAGCTGCTTGGAATTTTGTGTACCTGTCTCTCTGACCCTCCCCCACTTGCTCTCAATCTCTCTCTCTCAAAATAAATAAAAATAAACAAAAAACATTATTTGTTGAATTAAAAAGTGTTAGAAAAATAGTATTTGCTTAAAGAGATCTTAAATTTTTGACAGATTGTTTTTGGTAGAGTGTATGCTTCATTAATAACTTCTTGCGAAAATTAGTTCAATTTCAGTTACTTTGAATGTTCTTCAATTCATCCCTTTGACATTATTGATTTCATTATCATAATGAGATTCATAGGCATCATTAGAGATTATGTATGACTTCAGAAGTTTTATTGATATTCACTATTTCTCTAATGTTTTTTAGTGCCATGATTGTTTTAAGAGTTTTTATAATATTTAGTATTTTCCTTTTCTTACATATTTTTCACATAGTCATACTAATATTTTCTGATTTTTCTAGACCTCACACTTCCTGTTCATTTACTTTTGTGATTACCTAATTATAATTAAATACTTAAAATTACTTAAATAATTACTTAATTGTTCACCTCTAATAAAATTGGTCATTTCTATGGGATCTGTGTGTTTCTGTTTGGACAATTATTTATTATAAACACACACATATATACATACAAATATTTACATTTTCTTGCAAATTAAACTACAGATTCTTGAAGATAGACTAATTCCTCTATGTTTGCTATAGGGACTATTTTAAAGTAATTATTTGTATATATTGTTCAAAATTGTTGTCAATGTATTTCTGTAACATCACCATTATCAAAGAGTGAGCATCACTATCCAAGGGAGGAGATTCAAAATGTCACAGTTGCTGGCATCAGAACAGTTATAATCTAGCTTGGGAGACAATATGCAGTTAAATTAATGTAGCTATCTGTTGCTGCACAAAAAATTATTCCAAAAGTTAGTGTTGTAACAGAACGAGCATTTTTTATAGCATACTTTGTTGAGTAGGAATCCTAGCATGCCTTAGCTAGGTCCTCTGACTCAGGGTCTTTTGAAAGTCTGTCATCAAGGTACTGATTTGGTCTGTAGTCATTTCATGGCTTGACAGGAGAAGGGTCCTCTTAGTTACCGACATGGTTGTTGGCAGGATTGAGTTCCTCATGAGCTGTTGGATGGAGAAGGCCTCAGGTCCTGGATGGCTTGGCCAGGGGCTGCCCTCAGTTCCTTCCATGTGGGCCTCTCTACAGGAAAATAGAGGAGCACAAGAGGTAATTTTAATTAAAGAGCAGGAGAGGGTATGAAGACAGAAGCCATAGTCTCTTTGTAACCTAATCTTGTAGTGATAGCCCGTCACTTTTGCACTATTCTCTTCATTAGAAGTCATTAGGTTCAGCCCATACTCAAGGAGAGGGGATTGATTACGCAAGGGTGTGAATATCAGCCAGTGGGGATCATTGGAGGCTATTTTAGAAAATGCCTATCACATCTGGTAAATACCAAACAAGCAGTTTAAGACATGTCATTAAAATAATTCAGAGGAATGATCTCTAAGAGTTGAAACATTCAGGAAGGTATTCTAAAAAGTTGAGACCGAAGTGAAGTCTTGGAAGAAAAGTTTGGTTTGATAAGGGGGAACCTGAACTCTTAACAAAAGCAGTAGACTGCCTCTTCAGTCCAACATTTAGTAAACATGGACCATATGAATAAACAATTCCAAAACAAATGACACTTTCATCTAGTCTATGAAGATTTTCTGGCAGGATCTGGACCAGCACCAATCTAAGCACTATTAATCAGTGTGGTTGGGAACTTTACTTGGACAAATCTCCCTTTCAGTATCTCTGCTAATTGTTATTAATGGATGCCTATAAAATATATGTTAGTTATTGCATTTTGGTTTGAATACAGACCGTACCACAAAGAAACAACCCCTGCCTTTTGAAGTTTAGGTTTTAAAGAGAAGGCTTGATGTAATCAGTTAACAGGAATGCTCTTCAAAATGAAGTAGAGAAGCATGGGAACTTGGAGCAGAGATACTGAAACCCTGTGGTGATAAGAAGAGGCTGATCACTGTGATACCAGAAAAATGCAACAGAATGTCTCTTGTTCCTTGTCTATAGTGTTTGGCAAGTATTGGACATGTGCCACAGCTGTTGGTATCTGTGGGGACACACATGCCTGGCCTTGGAATTGCAGCAGTGTGTTGGTGACCTGACAAGAGAGGAAGTGGGATGGCTGCTATGTAGATGCCTTCCCAGTACCAACTATGGGCACCAGGTGCAGATTTGTCTTGGGTTGAAAATACCTTTGGAAAATATTCACACTGAAACAAAGTAATTAACTTCATCGACCTTAATGAGACTGTTGTAACTTCCAATTCAGTGGTACTTTCAGCCACCAACTAAGGTGAATACTTTGAATTTCTTCGTATTTAGGAGAGGTATTTAAATTTAAAATGGGTGCTCCCATTGATGATTCAGTTTCATGTTCAGTCTTTATAATTACGCTGAATATTTTGTGTTTTCAGTATTTTTCCTCTGAAGGGAAAAAAGCAAGACTAGAGACACGTGTATATGAATAGGCACACATCATTGCCTGAGTGTGGAGAGAAAACAAAAATAACAATAATAGAACCAAAATATGATTGAGGTTGAATTTCAGGGTTACAAGTTTTGCAGAGTGTTTTATTTCATTCCATCAGAAGGAATTCTTTGTATATTCAATAAAGACTAACAGTAGGAACATGACATTGCCAAGAGTTGTGCACTTAAAAGAAAGATGAAAGCTTGAAGTGAGAGGACTGAAAAAGAATACTCTGTCCAGACAATGACTGTTTTGATTAAATTCTAAGTATTTCACCTTCTTCAAATATTTCACCTCACAACAGTAATAGATAATGTCCCAGATCAGTGCTTTCCTTGTGATTTACCCAATGCTGAGAGATATTTGTGTGCCTTTCTCTAGAGACCATTATAAACCAATTAAGAGCTGCAAATTCATGAATACAGCCAAAATTCATGAGTACAACCTCAAGCTTATACGTGCTCAAGTGAAATTTTTCCTTCCTTAATTTATGGGTCCACTAATTTGAAAGTTTTTTGATGAAAAAAAAAAGTATGCATTGTTCTACCTCTTCCAAACATCAATTTTTACTCTGGTGTGACCTTTCAGAATTTGTCCTTATGCATATCTGTCTCTGTTGTTGGAATCAAAGTGTATATACAATTTATGTTTTCCCTTTTTATTTAATGTTCTACGATAAATGTTTACTTGTGTTTCAACACGGAACAATGGTTTAATTGCTGCCCAATATTATTTAGAGATTTATATTTCTAAACATTTCTCTATTTTGACATTATTTGTTGATACCTTAGTCATGTCATTGTCTTTTTTATTTCCAGTGAATTACAACAAAAAGGAAAATAACTTTATCAGAAGAGACTTTTAAGACTTAGCATGCCAGGGTGCCTGAGTGGCTCAGTCAGTTAAGCGTCCGACTTCAGCTCAGGTCATGATCTTACGGTTCCTGAGTTTGAGCCCCGTGTTGGGCTCTGGGCTGACAGTTTGGAGCCTGGAGCCCGCTTCAGATTCTGTGTCTCCCTCTGTCTGCCCCTCTGCTGCTTGCACTCTGTCTCTTGCATTGTCTCAAAAAATAAATACTAAAAAAAAAAATTTTTTAAAAAGACTTACCAAACCTAAAATACATATAACTATAGTAAATTTCATTGAAGTGGTAACCACTTATAATCTTACTGACAGTACACATATTCCAGGTTGTGTTACAGTTTGAGTGATACTCTTCAAAAAGATTCTTTTCTTTCTTACCAGGTACTTAAAATTGACTGAAGTTTACATCTCTTTCACTATAACTAAATACAGACATTTGCTTCTGGTCTTATTTCTTTGGTTTCCTTCTTTTAATGAATTTTCTTTTTATGTAGTGATTGGTACTTTATTATTTTTTTTGTACAAATTTGAATGATCTCTTCAGATAGTGTAGATTTTAATTTATTTTAATTGCTGACATAAGTGTTGCCAAATCTGGCTTTATTTTATATTAGAATTTAATTTTCATTTGATATTTTTAAATTGAAGTATAGTTGACACACAGTGCATGTTAGTTTTGGATGTACAGATAGTGATTCGACCACTCTATATGTTATGCTGTACTCACCCCGAGTGTAATCAATTTTCATTTGATTTCTATATATTCATATTTGTCAGTATTTTTCCTAGTGATTTATTCTATTGCTTTGAAAAGAAGAATGTTATTCTTTTATATATCTGATTTATATTCTAATTTGGATTCAGGTAAAATTATAATAATGGTTATATTGAACCATGTAAGCCTTTTAGAGTTTATTTTGCTATATGCTATAAAATATGAATTAAAGTTAAATATTTTTTAAATAATCCTATTTTATGTACCTTATCTTCAGATAGTAGTTTGTATGTAGATTATTAATTTTTTTCTAGTTACTATATATTCATTTGTATACCAGCAGTACTGTCCTCTTAGTTATTGATGCTTGTGATGTCCTTTATTACCTTGTCAATTTTCATTAATACAAAATGACCATGTGCTGTTTAAAATAAACACAGCACACACAAGCAAAAAAACTTTTCTGAGATTCTTAATGTATTAAATCCATAAATTGACTTGTCAGAATACATATATTTTAATATTTAGCTTTCTTTTATATAACCGTGGGTTTTTTTTTCACTAAAAAAATCTTTTCTATTCTTCAATAAGGAGTATTACTTAATTCAGTGTCATGATAAATCTGGAACACTTATACTGCTGCTGGGATTATAAATGAATGGTTCCTCCTTCAATCTTCCTAAGTCCGGCCTGTGTGTGTCTCTTCTAGCCAGTTGGAGGCACCATCTGGCATCAACACAAAATACAGATTGTATAATTTGGTTGAATCCACGCAGGAGTTAAATGCTCTGATATTTGCATTTAAAACTGGCATTGTACAGGGGCGCCTGGGTGGCTCAGTTGATTGGGCGTCTGACTTCGACTGAGGTCATGATCTCACGGCTTGTGAGTTCGAGCCCCATGTCGGGCTCTGTGCGTCAGCCTTGGGCAAGGTCTGGTCATCTGAGCCACACATCTCTTTCTGTAGCTCCAACTCTTGGCAGACAGGCGACTCCCAGGGATCTTTAAATCATGGCATTGATATGTGCTTGGTACCTGGGTTGAGAGTGTGTGGAAGGTTTGTCCTGGCTGAGACATGGCTTCTGGTGGCCGGAGCTCCCACCCCTCCCTGTCCTCACATCAGGTCCCTGCTTGGGTGGATGGTGACAGCCTACCGAGGCAGCAACAGGGCTGCTGGGTAGAGCGTGGGGCATGTGTGAGTGGGAGAAGAGGTGGCTGAGAACTTGTCCTCAGAAGTGGTGGCAGGCAGGACCCACCATGAGCTAAGGCTCCAAGCTCAGGCTGTATGTTCCATTGTCCCATTGAACTTGACTTATAAAACACAAATTCAAAGATAAAATTATTTCAAGACAGTTGACTGCAAAGTATTCTCAACAGAGCAGAGGCCTCTGAGAGCAGGACCTCATACAAATGCACCGGTCTTAAGTCCCTGAAGTCAGCCCTTTAATTTGTAGGACACACCCAGACATGTCTGATTCTGCTAACTCTTTAAATGTATTTGCTTGTTTGTGCTTTTCCCTGCCAATTGGAACTAACTATAAGGATATAGTGTCTGTTGGTTGAGTAAATGAATGCAATTTGGGGGGGAAACCATATACATACTATCACATATATAGAGACACATAAATGCATCTATCATATTTTTAGCAATGTCTGTGATTCCCATATTTTTTTTGCAAATAAAGTGTTACTTCATAAATATGATTTTGGATCTCTGCATTATAGTTTCCCTGAAAACATGATCAAAGGACTCCATATATTTGTTTAGTTGTGGAAACAATCAGGGCTGAAATTAAGTCTGTTCTCCTAACGTGGAAATTTTAACAACACTAACAATTCATTTCTAAGGACTTGTAAATGTACTTTTTCTTCAACAGCATTTTACTCCTTTTATAATTTTTCTTTGTCCCGCACTGATGTCTAGATTTATTTGAAAGGCCATTAATGCTAAAGAATTGTCTAAGAGAACAATTAAAACTTTGAAATGAATTTTAATACTTTTATCTTAAAATTAAAAACACATTTACTTAGAATATCACTGTTTAAATTTTAAAATGTTCTTGTACATAGTATTCATTTTCTTGTTTGTTTTCAAAGTACCTTAATCACACTGGAAAGCTTATTAATTAAATTTTATTAAATAGCATGAGAAACTATTTTATGTTTTCCTATCTGAGTATACCTTATCAATGCATGGATATGTTTTGGTGCTAAAATGCCATTTTTTATTTAGGATTTCATGTAAAACCTTGAATTTGAATTTTGTTGCCCATTAAAAATCCCACGGCTGTTATTGCAAGAGTGCTTTCTACAGCTATGGCTAAGGTCCAGTGTAAGCAATAACATCCTTCCTACCCAATATACCTCAAAATCCTGTGTCAATTATTAAGACATTCTTCTCTGCTTCCTGTTCTAAACAGCTGTGTAACATTGGTGAATTCATGTTCATGATTTTTTCTATATCTCGTTCAACAGTGCAAGTGAAATGACCCTTGCATTTTACATATATTAGCTGCAATTTTATTAAGTGCATATATTTAAGATTATCATATAACATCGTTAAATGAATAATCTCTTTGGATAGTAGAGCAGAATGCCATTTAATCAATACTAGATAACATGCTATGCATGAATTCATCATTGGCCTGGATTTTATAAAACACACCAAATACATCACTTCATGTCAAAACAATCATTAAGGGCCTTTAAGGGTCTTGAAAATTACCTATTCTATTGTGAGTAGGAATGTACGCAAATAAGTCCTGAAATATACTTGTCCTTAGCTTAGTTCAAAGTCAGGAGACAGTTCTGTTTTTGTGGATTAGATGTAGATCATTTAAAAATGGTGCTGGACAGCAACATTATAATTGAGTGAGAATAGAGAAATCTAGAAAGAGTGCATTGTGGATTAAATTGAAAACAGTAAAAGTAAATATAGTTATTAATCTGATTTTCTGTAGCATCCCCAAACAGGAAACATAATTTATTGATTTTCCTTTAGACAACTTGAATGCTTTGAATATGTCTATTTACAAGTAGGTTTGCACATAGAAGACATTATAATTGAGTTGTGTTTAATTGCCCAGGGGTAGAATTTTTAGAGAGAGTAACAGTTGAGATTCAGTGCATGGAAGCAGTTTTGAACCACCCGTGTCCCAATGCCTGGAATTTCTTTGTTCTAATACCACCCTCTGTTAATTTGGTGCTTTCTCCCCTGTTGGGATAAGCACTGGGTGTTGTATGGAAACCAATTTGACAATAAATTTCGTATATTTAAAAAATAAATAAATAAATAAGTAAATAAATAAATAAGCAAACAAACATTAAAATTAAAAAAAAAATAAATCTGGTGCTTTCCTCAAGTCCCAACGCATTCCTCATCTCCTCCTGATGCCTTCACTGTGTTTCCCTAGACTCAGGGGTTTCTATTTTCTCTGGGCGCTGAGAAAGTTTGCCATCTTTTTTGTATCACTTAGCTCTTTTCAGCTGCTAAATTAGACTTTCTAAGTTTCCAAGGCTTATGTGTAAATTTTCAACTATGTAGTTTTCAATTATTTTTAAATTTCCATTACGATAGGCCTTATGATTTATAGTTATTTTTGATTTTTCTATAATGCTTTGAAAATACTGATTAGTTTATAATGTAGCTTAGGGGTCTCATTTTAACTTTTCACATATTTATGTGCCACTATAAATATAAAGCCGTGAACTATGTATTTTTGAAAACCAAAACAATTGTGCATACTGTTATCAAATCATGCACAGGCAGTGTTTAAACCCCAGCAAGCAGCAGTAACTATTTCTCTTATTATCAAGAAACACTTTGAGTAAAGAAAAACTGTAAGGAGCAGAAATCTGTTAGTGGAAAGGAAAAAGGAAGTGAGAAACTGGATATTGATCTTGCCAAGTGAAGCAGTGAAAGAAAATATTACATTGTTAACTTCTTTCCATTATTTTCTTAAATACAATCTAGCAACTCAGATTAAGAGAACAATGGCTGAGATGCTGGAAATAAATCCAACCTATCTGATAAGTCCCTAGGAAACGAGATACAACAAAATTAATGGAAAGGGGAGATTGCCTTGCAGTTTTGGACACTGTTGTGTTTTGTTTTTTTTCTTTTATAAAAAGTGGTCTTCTGAAGCATGACGTATTTCTTATATTTGTAATAATGCATGTTGCTGTAATGATTCTTTTGTTTTGTAAGGCAAAGTGTATATGGAAAATTGTGTCTATTGATTATGTATTAGTGACTTGATTAAAAAACAAAACATTTAGTTAATAGGGAAAACTGAAAACTTTCTTAGTTGACTTATTGTCATCATATCGATCATGTCTCATGGTCTTTAGCTATAGCATGGAGTCTCCATGATGTAAGGAAATGAGCAAGAAATAAAGGATCTGAAGGCCTGGGCTTGACCTTTAACCTTTATTTTTTTCTTTATTGTTCTTTGGTCTATTAAAGACAATATCCAGGCCTGCAACAATTAAGAATCCTGGATATTGTACACGTCAGTTTAGGCACTTGATCATGGCCTGTCTTGCCTGTGGTCCAGAGGAAAGGAGGAGAAAGTTAGTGGTACTTTAGTCATCAACAGAATGGAGATCTTGGAAAAGAAGAAATATTAGTGAGCCAGACAGGTTGCTCTGTATAGAAAATATTTTCAGAAATCTTAACCTTTTTTTTTTTTAAATCACCCAAGTTTTCAATCTCATCTTTGCTGGACCTAAAGTTTTCTTCTATAGATAAAGAGATTGAATGAAATGATCTTTGATGTCCCTTCTAGCTCAGTGCTTTTTTTGGAGATTGATTGAGTGATTTTTGGTGTGTTTTATTTGTAAATCACTAGATAAAGTTAACTGAATAAAGTGGAGGTGATCTTTGCATTCTCTTGAATGCTGTGCATCTTCATTATTCCCATGTGTTTACTGTACAAATATTATCAAAACAACATTAAAGCAAATTGGAGAAAAGTCAAAACATTCAAGGAGTAGGACTTAAGTCAGGCTTTTTAGAATGAGCAGTATATGGACAGATGAAAGACAGTGGGGATGGCCATGGGATGGTGAGGAAGCACAGTGGCCTCATGCTAAGGGGTGTTGACAAAGGTAGAAAATTGGATTAATAGAAGAGAGGCCTGGAATGCCTTGGAGAGTTCTCATTTAATTCTATATGCAATAGAGGGCCGTGTTCGGGCAGGAAGAGAGGACAAAGTTGTACCTACTGGATGTCATCAAAGCCTTGGCAGGGGATGAAACTAACATGAGCCAAAAGGAAGAGAAGAGGAAATTGCTCATAACACACTGTCACAGGGCTCTATTAAGTGAAGAGTAAGAGTGGAATGGAAGCAGGTCCTGAAAGGCAGGAGGGCTGATTTTGCCAAATAGTCATATCATTCTATTCAAAAGAGTTGGAAAGGATGCTTACAGCTGGAGGGATATGGCAGCTCAGCAAGCCCTCACCTCTCCTGAGTATTTCTCATAACTGATAAAAGATTTATGTCAGCTGTCCAGTATAGTTTGCAAAAATGCTTATTAATGAAATTCAGGAGGGATTTCCTATCTTCATTGGAAACAAATGGATATTTGAGTCTATGGATACAAATGAAGCCTAATCAGTCCTCTTACTTCAGTACCAGTCCTTGATCTCCTGTGTTGAAGAACAGGCATATATCCAGGACTATTTTTTATATTATTATTATGGGGAATGTTCTCTTTGTATTCTTATGTAATTGCCTTTTTCCAGTATTCTTTGTATTTCTTTCTAATTCTTGAGCTTTGAATTCTAGAATTATTTCAGTATTATGCCATGTAGGAACATAGAAGTTTGGCCTGACAGTGCTACTGACAATTTATATGTCGGGGTGTAACTGCCTGGCATATTCTTTGCTATTATGCATTCCTTTGCAAAGTATGCCTTTGTTTAGTCTTGAGGGAATAGGCTTCTCTGATTTTCCATACACTTGGGACAAGAGTTTTACATAACTAATAACTGTTCTGCTTGGTATGGAATGCACATGTTTGCATTTTCACACAATTTCTCCAATTGCCTCTCCACTCCTTTTGTATACTGCTAGGTGGCTGATCTGTGATCTGTATGATGAAGGTTGGAGGCATTTTTTTCATGTCATTTCTAAGAAAAATTTCATGGGTTATGGCAGACAAATTGTGCTTCCTTTCCAATTTACCTCATTTATTTCTAAAATCCTACAGTCTATTTTTGTATTACATTTAGCACATTATAGAAGGCCTATAATAATTAATTATTATCCTTTGAAGTCATAAAGTCTTCTTCTAGCAGTGTGCCTTTGAAGCTAGAACATGTCTTGTTAAAAATTATATGTTAAATATTTTTATAATTTGGTATTGTAGTTGCACATTATCATTTTGAATGCAGCCTGTATCTTCATTAGATAAAATGGAAAACTTTCCATCCACCCTAGGAATTTAGTGTCAGTGCACATGATACTCATGAGTTTTAATACTCTATTACTAAATGTATGGGTGTTTCTTAAGGAAGTAATTGATACTTGTAAAGGCACTTTGTCTATTTTTTTTTAAATTTTTTGAGAGAGAGAGAGCGAGCAAGCGAGTGAGCCGGGGAGGGGCAGAGAGAGAGAGAGGGAGAGAGAGAGAATCCCAAGCAGGCTCTGCACTCTCAGTGCAGAGCCCAATGTGGGGCTCAAACTCACAAACCCTGAGATCATGACCTGAGCCAAAACCAAGAGTAGGATGCTCAACCGAGCCACGCACGTGCCCCATCCACTTTCTCTTTTAAAGGTTGATTGTTATTTTTAAGAAAATTATCTTTGTGGATGAAAATGTTTACTATAGACATGCTGCATCCTACAAAAAAAAAAAAAAAATATTGCCAAATTAACCACCCCTGGTGTCTGGGCCCTTTCTTTTCACCTACCTTAGGTCCTGGTTTTCCAAGAAATGCAGTGGCCCACTTGTTCCCATTTGGAATAGTGGTTTGTGCAATATATCAGAGTAGTTGTGAGGGTGGCAGTGACCACAAAGTGGTCAGAGCCGGCTCAGGCAAATGGTGATAGTGATGGACAGCAGCCCCAGCCCAGGGAAGGAAGTGAGGGGGACTGTTTCTTCGACTTTTAATGTTTTCATATCAATGCTTCTGCAACTTCTTGAAAACTCTGTGGCGTTGAAGGTCATTTTTATTGTTGTTTAATATTAAACTTCTTATTTTTAACTAATTTGGACTTACAGAAAAGTTGCAAACAAATTTACAATTTATAGTTGAGAAAACAGAATTATAGGATGGATGGGTAATTAATTTAGAGTTCAGCAATGAAGTAGGTGTTCAGTAAATATTCATTGACTGATGGGAGTAAAAAGGGTGAACCTGGGGTCTCCTGGCTCTTGGTCTTACCACATTTTTGACTGCTCCTTTGCATTTCCCAAGGCTAAAAAGTCACTCTGAATATACATAATTTCCAGCAAATTTTAAGTTATTCTTTGGTAGCTATAAACTGAGAAACAGTCTGTTGTTTTGCTGGCTATATATCTCTTACTAATAAATAACCATGTAGTGTACAATGAAAAGACATTTGCAAACATGATAAACTCTTTAATGCTATTGATTACAATTTACTTATCTATGTCATTTCTATCCTCATAGAAATTGGCCCAGTGACAATTACCACAGATCCCAAGAAATTTCAATATGAGCTCAGAGAATTGTATGTTCAGGTAAGTGCTTGCTTTCAATTTTATTTGTTTCAGGGGAAAGGAAAATCATGAACTTTTGTCTGATTTCCCTTATTTTTAAACCTGAAAGAAATAATTTTGGGTTAAAAATTTTTTTAATGTTTATTTATTTTTGAGAGAGAGGGAGTGAGCAGGGGAGGAAGTAGAGAGAGAGGGAGACAGAGGATCTGAAGCGGGCTACTAACTGGAAGGGGAGAACCCGATGCGGTTCTCAAACTCATGAACCATGAGATCATGTCCTCAGCTAAGTCCGATGCTTAACTGACTGAACCACCCACGTGTTCCAGAAATAATTATTAGTTTTTAATTCCACTTCCTTTTCTCACTTGAGTTCTGAATAAATTGAACAATAGATATGTAAATGGGGCAGATTGAGTTCACCTTCATTTATACATTATCTATGGCTGCTTTCATACAACAATAGCAGAATTAAGTAGCTTTGACAGACTGGCCCACATACCCTAAGATATTTACTCCGTGACCCTCTACAACAAAGTTTACTGAAGCCTGCTCTAGGTGAGTCCCTTCACTGAGAACCATAAACAACAGTTAAATCTTCCCTCACAACAGAAATGGTATAATTAAAAATAATTTTGATGTTCTCTGGTCTAAGTCAACTGTATAAAATTTTTGACAGTAAGTATAATTAGGTGATTAGAGAAGAAGAATAACATTGCTTTAGCTGATATTCTGACAACAGGACTTGGAGATAGGGGTTAGTATGTACTTTCCCCTCAGGGCTGCTTTGAGATCATTATTGCTAAATCCATTCATGAAAACAAAAAAAACTTGCTCTTTGAGGCTGTTTCACTATACTCTTCTCCATGGATGGTCTTTGCTGTAGTCATTTCCAGACCTTTTGACCACTCCCCACCATTCATCTAAGCTACTGGTACCTAGATCATTGGCTACGTTTCCCCTTCAGGGCTGCCATCATTCCAGGGACTTCAGCATTTATGGGAAAGACCTGTCAGAGCCTTCTCCCCTCAGTTCCTTGACCTGCTAGTCATCTGCAATAACCTGTTCTTTACTCCATCTCAGTCTTCCACTCCCTCAGGACCTTATCATCAATAATCCTTTCTACCTCTCAAAGCACTAGTTCAAGCATCTTAACCTCCAGCAGCAACCATCTGTCCACCAAGCTTGTTGGCACAACTGTTTACAACTCCTCCTTCACCCTCATTAACCCCTAGCCTGTCTCCCAGGCCATCAGATCTCTCCTTTTTTTGCTTTCCTCCAGTTGAGCTCAGAGCCCTATCATTTCAAAAACACCTCTTTTTCTTCCTTGTCCATTGCTTTTTTCTTCAAAAGGCAAAACGTTATTCCTCAATAACTCCAATTATCTGCATTATTCATGCCTGTCCACCAGGGCGATGTGCTGTTAAAGTCTTACAACAGAGCAGGTTGATTCCATTGTGGATACACAACACTGGACTCTCAGTACTCCCATGATCTTACTATGTTTTTCTGGTTGATTAAATTTCCCATTTGTCCCAATGATAATTACAGATCTTGTCTACTCTGTTTAAACCTCCATCCCCTCACCTTTTACTACTGGTTGTTTCAGTGAGCAATCTGCCCTGAGCAAGTGACCTCACTTACTGTTTCAAACATAGGCAAACAAATGGCCCCTAAGACTTCTCCTCTGACATACAGATCCTTATGTCAGTCCCCTAGATGTCACAATGGGCCTCTACAATGAAACTCACAAATGTGCCCTTTCCATTGCTCTACACTTGGTCCTAAATTCTTGTTCTTTGTCCTCTATTTTTTGTCTTTGTGAATGTTGACCACAATATTCTGGTTATACTACCAAAAACTGTGAATCATCTTTAATATGATGATTTTCCCCCAACATCCAAAACATCAAGTCGTGGTTTTTAACTTTCTAAATATTTTTTATGTCTATTGATTTCTCACTATTTCTATTGGTACTACCCTAATCCCAATTACTATATCTTTAGTCTAAGCAAATGCAAAAAAAGTTTCTAAGTGATTTTCCTGCATTTGCTCTTGCTTTTATTTGCCAGACTATTCTCCATTCTACAAACAAAATAATCTCAAAATAACATCTCTGAACATTTCCCCTAATACCCTCTGCAGTCATCCCCTATCCCCACCTCATTAAATTCTTCCTAAGATTTTGAGTGACCTGAGACCTGTCTCTCTGTCAGCCCTGTGTAGAACCACTCTCTCCTTTGGGCTCTGTGCTCTGTCTTAGGGGCCTTGCATAGACTCTCTGCAAATCTTTATCCTCCACTCATCTCCCAGTGGCATTTTCGCACATGCTCTTTTCCTTGCACAGGAATTTCCTGTCCTTCATCCTGCCCTCACTTCCATGCTCCCTTAACCTAGTTTAAAATCTTGTATTCAGGATTCAAGTCTAATCTTGAACACCATTTCCTCAGAGATCCTCCCTGTCCTTAAGGTTTGGCCATATATTACTGCTTTTCTCCATCACAAAGTAGTGGGGATTTCACACTGAAGAATCATGTCTGATTTAGCTCATCATTACCTTAGAAAAATGTATGGCATATTGAACATGCTCACTTTTTGATGAAAGAAAGGAAGAATGAATGAATATACCATTGTGTACAAATCAACACAGTCCAAATTAGAGTTTGGAGTTTTAATACTTTGGTTTCACTGTTGGGTGAATGACTTGATTTGCAACTGTGTGTAGGAGCATAATTGGGGCATAGGGTGAAAAAGCCAAAGTTTGGCATTCCAAATATGTATTCAATCATGATTATTTTATTGTGCCTGTCTCTATAATTTTTAATCATATACTAAAATAAATTATATTTCATAAGTACCTAAATGGATTTATATATTTATCCCTTGGCTAGTTTTCTCTTTTACTAAATTTATTCTGATGGTCTTTCCCACTAAAAATCCCTCATTTCCTTTCTCTTACACTGTGTCATTCTTTTCCAGTCATTATCTTCATACTTACTTAGAATTTACTTTTCTGCCCTTCCATATAGCAAATTCTTTGCCACTTTGGATGTCCAGATCCTTTGAAAAAAATATTTACATAAAAATTTCTAGCCTGTACATGGACCATGGGAATTAGAAATTGTGTTCCCCTGTTTGTTAAAATTTTTATGTTGCCTTAGTCTACCATGAGCTACTAAGAGCAAGGGCCTTGTACCTCTCATTGAGCCTCTGATCCACCTGTGGGATGAACCAGTATCTGCATGAAAGTGAACTTAAATAGGGATTATATGAGGGTAGCCTTTTTAAAAAATATCTATTTAGCAGTAAAACTATATCAAATATAATTTAAGCTTTGATGGGGCAAAAGATAACTTAAAAACCTAATTATCAGCTTGCATTACACAGAGATTCAGAAGGGCCAAGTAATGGAGATTTCTAGCTGATAGAACGTTAAGAAAGGATTTACTGTATTCATTTCTTTTTTCTCTGCAAAAATACAGCTGAGCTGTATTCTTGAATATCTGGCTAGAATGAAAATCCCTACATTCTCAATGAGACCTGGCACTGGCACTTCCTGATTTCCTGCCTCTCCCTTTCTTTTGTTCTGAGGAATCTTCAAGGAGTGTGCTTATTCTCTGTGCTCAATTTGTCTCCAGGGCAAAGGATCATAATTCCTGACTCATATTCCATTGATTCCCTTCCCAGAGCCCTCCTGCATCACCTTTTGGACTTGAGACTGTTACAGGCAGTCCATGGGGTTATATTCTATCTTTCTTTTCTTTTCTCCTGGAATGAAAGCGGGTGTACATTTCTCTGGAGGTTTTCTCTGGACTGGCTACATCTTATGGGTTTTATTTTTGCATTGTCTTGGGATCCAAAAGGATGTTTAAGTAGAACAACCAGTTGGATAAGAAATCAAATGTTTACTTTTTCCGTTCATTCAACATAAATATGAAAAAAGGTTTTTCATATTTATGAAAATATTTCATAAATATGAAAAAGCTCTAGGTTACATCATCACTTAACACCTAATCTAAAGAATATATTCTTTCTCCTCAGTGTTTGCTTAAAGAATATTTTATTATTTCATAAATCAGCCTAGAAACTAAATTTCACATATTTCATAAAATTTTAGTATAAAATACTAAATTTTGTTTTGTATATAATTTCCAGACTCCTCTTCTGTTCCCCTTCTACCATTTTTGGTGACTCCTTGCAAATCACTGTTATCATGAGCAACAAGAATTGCTGCCCTATTAAAGCTTACTTAGATTTAAACAAATTAAAAAAAATTTTTTTAATGTTTATTTATTTTTGTGAGAGAAAGAGACAATGCACGAGCGGGGGAGGGGCAGAGAGAAAGGGAGACACAGAATCCGAAGCAGGCTCCAGACTCTGAGCTGTCAGCACAGAGGCTAATGTGGGTCTCAAACCCATAAAACATGAGATCATGACCTGAGCCGAAGTCCAGATTCTCAACTGACTGAGCCTCCCAGGAGCCCCTAAACAATTTTTTTTTAAGTTAATAATTTTCTTACATTTGTAATAGTTTTGAAAACAAGAAAAGTAAATTTAGTTTGAAGTAAATTAAATAATTGCTCATTAAGATTACACTAAGGTTAGCTATTTTTTTTACAGAGGTATGGATAACTTGAAACATAGTTTAAAATTTTCCAAGAAAACTTAGAAAAAAATCAGTCACCTTAAATCATTACATTTATAACATTAATTTTATTTTCCTTTATTATCTTTCATCTGGAATACATGGAAGCAACTTGGAAAGCATCTGAGCTTTCTCTCTGGGAAAAAGAACGGAAGACAAATGATAATAAATGGTATTCAAACCACAGAGCTTTGAGACCTAGTGTCTCTGTAAATATGCAGTGCAAAGTCTTGTCTCAGGTCACAGTCTTTATAAGAAACTGGAAAGGTGGGGTGCCTACGTGGCTCAGTTGGTTAAACATCTGACTTTGGCTCAGGTCATGATCTCCTGGTCATAGGTTTGAGCCCCACCTCAGGTTCTCTGGTATCAGCATGGAGCCAGTTTCAGATCCTTTGTCTCTCTCTCTCTGTCTATCCCTTGCTTGTGCTCTCTCTCTCTCTTTCTCAAAAAATAAGTAAACATTAAAAAAAAAAAGAAACTAGAAAGCTTTTGATTTTTAGAAATCAAAAAATGGTGTTGGCAGTAATATGCTTTCAAGCCTTTTATCCAAATGTTCTAAAGAACAAAAAGCAATTAGTCAGACACTTGAAATGTAAAAAAAGAAGGAAGGTATTTTTACAATAATGGAATTACAATTTTTTCATGTAGATAGTTGGTCCCTAAACCTGAAAATCCCCACACATAATTTAATTTTCCTTTGTGAAGTCTTTTAGCAAAATTGACCCCCCCAAAAAAAAGCAGGAATAAGAGTAAAAATATGTAGAACAGCATTGTCACATAGGAACAGGATGGATTTATGAAGAAGATGAGGTTAAGGTCCAATTATTATAATTCTTTAACAGGAATAGAAGGGTAAATAGACAAAATGCAGCAGGCTAAGGTTAAGGTGACAAATGTTTTGCTGTCATGTAAAAACAATTGATGTTAGAATTAACTGCCAAAGGAGAGTATGAAAAATCATCACTAGATAGGCCAAGACTATTAAAAAGAAGAAGACAAGATAGTGCTGAGTATAGAAGAGAAATTTATGATGACAATTTGGTATACACTTTATCTAATTTCTGGTATTGTATTTATATATTTTTTAATTTTTTTTTGAAAGAGAGAAAGAATGCAAATGGGGTGGGGTTGAGGGAGAGGGAGACTGAGAATCCCAAGCAGGCTCTGTGCTGTCAGTACAGAGCCCAACATGGGGCCTGAACTCATGAAATCTGAGAGCATGACCTGAGCCAAAATCAAGAGTCGTACACCTAACCTCCTAGGTGCCTCTAATTTCTGATGTTCTAAATCATGCTACTATGTAAAAGTATGCTCTTTATTTCTCAATTTATAGGAAAGTTTTCTTAATGAATTTTAAAAATCAAACTAATATGTGACAAAGAAATTAAGAAAAGCAAAAAAAGACATGCTAGATAAAAATAAGAAGAAGGGATTTTATGTCAGTGTAGATATAGACTTATTGAAAAACTATGGGAGATGTGATTTCCATTTTTGGTATTGGACATGATCCAACTGAAGACAGCAGCTTTTATTTCTATTTAAGTATTCTTTTGTACAAATGCGTGTCTGTGTGTGTGTGTGTGTGTGTGTGTGTATTCACTTTTACAGGAAGAATGGCATGTGTTTAATTTAGGTAAGATGAGATGAGTCCAACACATGTAACTCATAATACATGTAAAATCTTCAAGAATAATAGAACCAGTGTCTGGCCCAAAGTGAAGGCTTGATAAATGTTAGCTATTATTACTTCTATTGTGTTACTACCTTCAGTACCCTGAAGGTTTTTTTAAGGGAAATAATCACCAAACATTTATGCCGTAAACAAGCAGCAATTGTGGAATATGTGCCTTGTGATTTTGCAAGTGTTTCTCTCAATTCAGATCCACACAAATATTAATATTACCTTTTACAAAGGAGGATACTCAAGCTTTGAGATAGTAGGTAACAATCAGGTCACCAAACTGGCAAATAGCAAAGCTGGTCACATAACGGGAGGTATTTAATGCTTAAGACAGTGTCCTTTATGACTCTGTTACTTTCCTTCTAAATACTGATTTAAGTAACCTTATTAGTCCAATCAAGTTAACATTTGTTTATAGCATTTGTTTTGCATTTTACTTCAAGATAGTGCTGTAGAGAATTAAAGACGATGGCAGGCCTAGGGCTGGTCTCGTCCTCAATGAAATGAATTCATTCCTTGAAGATTTTGACTTTCACTGCTACCTCTCATCAGTTTGCGTAGTTGGCTGACCCGAAATTACTGAGCAGCAAATGACAAAGTTAATTATAAACAAAATTGCTCTTTTTGCTCAGTATGTGTTCTCACTACTTACTGTGGTAAACTTATTTAAGTATGACCTCACAAACACGTTGGAGAGACACGAGGATAAGATGCCTTTTAAGAGATTGATAGTGTTCATACTACCACACAACCTAGTTGTATTTGTAGGTGATGTTTTGATTATTTTCATTGTTAGAGTTGAAACTTCTTGGGGCTTGAATGAAACATCTACTACAACTTTCACGTGCTGCTAGAGTTCCCTGCTAGACCATATGAATTCTCTGAGGGACAAGTAATTCTTAATCCTCAAGGAGGGAAGAGAATGGAGGGCACTGAGTGGGAATGCTTGGCTCTTTTCTAACTATCCACCTTGGTACCCTATCCAGAAGCAAATAGCTAGATGATTTCTTAATGATCTTTTATGAGGACTTCAAAGGACAGAGAGTATAGAAGAGTATTCTGACTATTGGATTACTTTTTCAAAGCAGAATATAGACATAATGACATAGGTATGGATTATGATGATAAAATTTTGATTTTCTTTTCAAAGGGTGCATGCATGGGAATGTTCCAAAAGGTAAATACATGAGTCATTGCAGAGTAAATATTACAGTTACATGTCACAGAATGGCATCACTGACCCATGATGCCTGGATTCACCCCATACATGCTACTTATGTAACCAAAGGATTACCCTATTCCCCATAATAAGTACTGCATCTGGTTTTGTCCATTTTTAGGTGATGGTAAGGATGGAGGTCAAAATATTTTCCTGGGGAGAATGTTTCTTGACCTAAAGCCAGATTTCCTAGAGAAAACTATCAACCTCACTTTGAGCAAAATGAATGTAGAGTTTTTTTCTCAATTCAGATCAAGAGCAGTTCTCAAGAAGCTGTCTTTATTCTTAGGCCTTGAAAAAATGTCAAGAAGAATTGTGGAATCTTGGTATGAGTACTCACTTTGACTATTATTTGTCCAATTACCCCATCAGATGTCTGAATCCCTTCCAGAAACCTATCAATACATCAGAAATGAACTAACACCAGTTAGAGATTTAATAGCCCTGATCTTCATCACCAGATGATACCTGGGGTCCTCGTCTGGAGCTATGTCTGGGAAGCTCTTTCATGTTTGAGGCCAATATAAGATTTCTTTGGCGATGGTATCAGATTATTGAATTCAGGTGCAGTTACCAGCTCTGTCCCTCAGGTTTTTTCATATAAACTTTAAACCAGGTCTCATACTTCTATATTCATGTTGATTTTTGAAAGTCCTCATTTATCTGGTCTGTTTATATATATGGAATCTCCTTCTGTGAGATGATCTAGATCTTAGTTCACCAGTTTTGTTTAATGACTGCTAGCTCTAAAATAGCCCATACAATTTGTCTGTCTCAAACTTCCCTATATATTATAATGTTCATAAATTATAATGATTTTATTAGTAAAAAATGCATTGTGTTGATAATCTTTTTGCCAAGACCTAAAGTAACATAAGCAGTATAAATATATTTTTACGCATAAAATAAAACACACATTACACAATCACATTATAATCTCCATTAACTACCCAATAACCAAGATAATACCAAATGTGCTGGGAAGCATATAAGATCCGTATGTGAGTGTTGGAGTAGAAAGGAAGACAGAGATTTTAGTGGGCAGGCTGAATCTGAAGAGTGCTAAGTAAAGACAGAGAAGGGTCATAACCCAGGGAAAACAGGGAGAAAGAAAGCCTGCCTAATCCTTGAATAGACAGATAATGACTGGCTGCAAGGGCCACCTTAGACCCAGAACCCTGCCTTCTTCTGGCTCATTCTCTCTGGGCAAACAAGGCCATATAGTAGGAGAGATCAGGAATCCCAACTAGGGATCAGGATAATGTCTTAATTTTGTGGGAAAAGAAAATAAAAAGGTATGGAATCCTTGATGGGCAAGGGAAGGAATTCTCTTTTTTTATTTAAAAAATTTTTTTAATGTTTATTATTTTTGAGAGAGAGAGAGAGAGACAGAGTGCAAGCAGGGGAAGGGCAGAGAGAGAGAGGGAGACACAGAATCTGAAGCAGGCTCCAGGCTCTGAGCTGTGAGCACAGAGTCCAAGGTGGGGCTGGAACTCATGAGCCATGAGGTCATGACCTGAGCTGAAGTCAGAGGCTCAACTTACTGAGCCACCCAGGTGCCCCGGGAAGGAATTCTCTTAAGTAGTATGAAGGTGTATCAATTTCTGATTTATTAATGAAGATATTGAATGCACAGTACATAGTGTATCCTTTATTTAAACTGAAGTGAACTGAATCTCCTCCTAGGCCAAACAGGAAGGTAGTTCCAACAAACTGAAAGATCAATTGCTGAAGAGTTACTACTGGCAGGTAATAACCTGGAAGGCAGGAAATGGTTGTAATTGTTAACTTTTAATGCATCTGAAAGAAAGGTCAACAGTTTTTTGATGCCTTGATTTGGATTCCACCTTCTCTAAACTCGTAAAGGGCAGCATGGTGGACTGCCTGGACTTTTATTTTGATTATAGAGATTTGAAGTTTGGGCTCTGAAATACTCCAATTATCTTTCAGTACATCCCCGCCATAGTTTCTACAAGTGATGAAGACCAAATGTCACTGATGCATTAGGGTTCTGTAGTCATTCTAATTTATTTTATACTTGCTTGAATGAAATTTTATGTTAGGTTCAATGCAATGTAATGGTTTCCACATGTACCTTTTGTTTCTTGCTCATAGAATCACATAACTGTGTTTTAAGAAGAACTGAGGGTTGCAAACTCTCGTTTAGCTTGAGACTGAGTTTCATTCCTGAATTTTATAGGTAAAGGGAAAATTACAGAAATAAGACATTTCAAGCAGTGAGTATTCCGTGGGAAGGAAAAATACAGTCTGACTTTGAAACAAGGCTTAGTAGGTTGTAGTTGTGTTAGAATAAGGGCAAATACTATAATGCCAATAATACTTATTTTGGACTTAGGCATGAGCCTACCAAAAAAGTTTTATTTTTTCATTGCTTAGAGTTAGACATACCTGGAAAACAACTGGTATAAGCACCATTTCAGTGAAACTGGATGAAGAAAATAGAATTGAATTGGGTTGACTAGAAGAGACATAATAAGGCATGGGTGAGGGCCTGCTCTGAGATTTCCAGTACTCTGATCACTTGTTTGACAAACACTTTCCCATTGGGGTTTGGACAGGGACCTCATTTTTCTCCAACTCTTCTCAGGGTTTAAAGGTTCAGTTTAGTTCATTGCCACTCCCACATTGTCTTATATTTAGAAAAGACAGCATGATAATCTCTATTTTATTACTCCCTTGACTGATAAGATTTCTGTTTATTCCTATTTTATCTTGCTTTCTAGGAATTTATTTTTTAACATAATTATCACTGTAACTCTGAGGTTACAGTTTTTTTTCTTTAATTCCAGGAGCGACATTTACTATGAAGGGTCACATGCTTCTGTTTTTCCAGTACACATTTTTTTTCTATCTGAAGTGTCTTTGGCAACTTAGTAAGTTGTAGCTATCAGTAGAATTCTGAAGATAAAATGAATATCAAAATACTGAGTAAGAATATGCCCACTGAAACAGATAAGTTCTATCTCA
This sequence comes from Herpailurus yagouaroundi, assembly GCF_014898765.1. Lineage (NCBI taxonomy): Eukaryota > Metazoa > Chordata > Mammalia > Carnivora > Felidae > Herpailurus > Herpailurus yagouaroundi. The sequence goes on from NW_024412426.1 coordinate 12,463,047, forward strand.
GAGTTCAAATAAAAACACAGTTAACAAAAGCAGTTTGCATTGTCATGTATGTGTGCAGGTTTATGTGGTTTTAGGGGATACATTTCCATTGCCATGTTTGTTTTCTTTTGTTAAATATTAAACCTGACACCATGCCATGATTGAGAGGGAGAGACAGAGAGACAGAGAGATACAGAGATATGAGAGCTTGAAGGAGTTAGTTTTGTATACCACTTAGAGTATGTATATATAAGCACTTGTACTTCAGGAGACCTAGCTCTGGAATTATATTACTTGAAATGAGATGGGCTAGGCTTGAGTAAAGCTCAGGTTGAACACAGAAAACACACCTAGATTGTGTCAAGATTGTTTTGCACAGTCTCATTCATTCATATACTCACTATTCATTCATTTATCCCTTCATTCATCCAACCACAATGGACCACTTACTAAGTTCTTCAAGGAATAAAGATATAGTGGGAGGAAACATAAGAATTACAATCCAACTCAGCAGATGCCACAATAGAAGAACGTACAATATTCTGTGGGCATCTGGAAGAATGAGAATCTTTTCCCCTTTGCTTTTATAGTTTTCTCTTACAAGCTACTTGCTTGCAGTCACAGAGGTTGATGAAAGTAATGAAATGCCTCACTGGAGTTTGCATGAAAGCTCAGGCCAGGCAGAATTGAATTCCAGTCTCTGTTCTTTCACTTAAAAGTCATGTGACCTTAGGAAGAGATTTTAAAGATTCAGTCCTCTGGCAATATATTGTGCTAAAAATGATACCTATGTCATCAATTGAGATAAAGAGTAAATACCATAGTGTATGTGACAGTACTCTCTTAGTGTTTGGCTTAGAGTAGATATCCATTGAGTCAATACAAGTGGGGTATCTTACTACCAGTAAAAGTGTCAATTAAATTAATGAGGCTTTTCATAGATTCAAGTTCATCAATTCTAAATGTCTCCATTATAGATGTTTTATGGGATATTATCTTACTGTTTTTTCCCATTCTGTATTCATATCAAAACATAAAATGTTAAGACTTTTTAAAGGACTACTTTTTTAAAGTGTGGAACTAAAATGTAAAATGGTTTGTTTTTAGTGTTTCAGTAATAATCCCATTGCCCCCGATTCTAAAATCTGCACATGAGTTTGATATAGATCAACCTGAAGTATCTGACGTTGTGAGGTTTATTTATAAACATGGACATTTTGACGGTGGTTCTCTTTAGTCCTGTTCTGCCAAAACTGAGTTTAAGAATCAGAAGATCAAATAATGATTTGAGGAACATTATTAGCTTCATATATATCAATGTGCAAAAACTTTGTTTATAAACTTTATGTATACTTAAACAAAGTCAATAATTTATAGATTTTTGGAGTAGATTGTCACTTGATTCCTGAGCCTTAGTAAATTAAAATTACTTAAATTTTGTTTTTAATAACTTCTGACAGAAAGCAAAGTTCGTGGAAGACTTTTAGTGCAAAGCAACAACCTTATAATGAAGCCTGCATAACAAAACCAAGTATCATTCTAAAGCAGTGCTGTCCAACAAAAATAGGATGTGAGCTACATGTGTAATTTTAAAAACAGTTTAAATTAATTTTTATAATCTATTTAACTCAGTATATCCAATTTTTTCATCGATATGAAAAATTAGTACTTTTTTAATTTAAATTTTAATTAATTAGAATAAAATATTTGATTCCTCAGCCTCACGAGCCATTATTTCAGATGCTCAATAGCTCCCAAGGCTTGTTAGTGGTCATTGTACTGGACAGCACATATCTAAAGTATTCCTTTACTGCATAATTTTAGTGATTATTTATGATTTAAAATGATTAGAAAATCAAACTCAGGTATCAGATAGGGAGTTTTTAATATAAATTATATGTAATTTTCCTTTGGAAAAAACCACTTATTTTTCCTTTTAAAAACCTACATCCATAATGAGATAGATAGTTTCACTGAGATATAAATTATCATTTAACAATTATTTTTAATTTTCAGTTATCCACTAATCTAGTATAGACAGAAAGATAATAATTTTAAGATATTGTACTATTTTAGGGGCGCCTGGGTGGCTTAGTCGGTTAAGCGGCCGACTTCAGCTCAGGTCATGATCTCGTGGTCCATGGGTTTGAGCCCCACGTCAGGCTCTGTGCTGATGGCTCGGAGCCTGGAGCCTGTTTCAGATTCTGTGTCTCCCTCTTTCTCTGACCCTCCCCCATTCATGCTCTGTCTCTCTCTGTCTCAAAAATAAATAAATGTTAAAAAAAAAATTAAAAAAAAAGATATTGTACTATTTTGGTAAGTGTTTTATTCTTGAGAACAATTTCTAATCGGTATGGAATCAATATGATTATAATATAATCTATGTCTGCAAATGTGAAATTCAGGGCAGCATAATTATTTTTATTGTAAAGAATACACTGATTTCCACAGCAGGAAAACCACTAAGCTACACAGATCACTCCTAAGGGATATTAAGTACATCTAGTATGGGTTTCTGATATACGTAGGTCAAAATGTTTCCGCTAGACTTGACATTCCTCAAATTTCTGGCTGCTTGGAGACTTTATATTAGTTTGTCCATAAAAGTCAAAGTCTTTGTTTTGAGAGTGTGATATAAAAGAGTCAAGAAATAAAAGGAATGCCTTTCATTTGCAATTATATTTGTGAAATTCTCTGTGGAGTTATAGTTGTGTGAACTTATCACACTCTTTCCTTTGGGTATTAACCAATATTAAACTTACTATATATGAAGTGCAGTGTTTCACAGAGGGGCTTTTTTTTTTTCAGGAGAATAAGGTGTTCCAATAACAGAAAATGTTATTGACCATGTAGGTTTTATTAAGATGTGGTTTTAAACTCCTCTATTCAAATTTATAGGGTAAAAAACAATAATTAAAGGCTTAGAGGTTCCACCTCAACACATGTGTTTTTTTTAGGGCTACATTCAAGTTTTAGTATGAATCTCATACTAGAGAGATCTCAATGAGATGAATTCATTTAGAGTAACTTCCAAGGATTCTAATGATCTCTAGAGTCTACTCCTGGGTAATGTTGTAGGATGAACTAAGGCATCCCTGGGTCCTCTTAGAGTAAATTTGAGTACAAGTCAAGTGGCTCAAAGATTGTCCTTTACTGACTGGACAAGATTTATCATTTCTGTCATTCCTAGTATGCATCCCTGGAGATTTCTTAGCTGTTCTGACTTTTGGTTCATAGAAGATTTCTTCTAATCCCTTGATATTAGGTGATATTAATTAGCAAGAGACAATCTTTCCTTAGAATTATACTACCACGGAGCTAGTGTATTGTGTACTTGGCCATTCAACAAATGCTTGTGGAATGGGTAATTTTTATATTGTGGTTCACACTCAGGTGCATGATGTCAAGCACAGTTGAGGAATGTTTTTAAGTTTTGAAAATTCAATATGAATCTAGTTTTTTGAGCAGTCCATCCAGCAGTTATGGATTTGCAAAGTTGGCTTCGAGTAAAAATTATTCCTATGCAATATATTAAAGTTATTAATGTCCCCAGAAGCTATTTCACACTTTCCTAGCAACAAATGCTCATTTAAGGACATTTATTGCAGATGATAATCCTCCCACCTATTATGCAGAGGAAAATATGCTATATCATTGAAATGTAAAGCATATCAAAGTACATCTGGAGAGTGAAGAAGTGTATTTGAGGAGTGTTAATAGTGGAGATGGAAGAACAGAAAGATGAATGAAAGCACTGATGGCATTACAGTGTGAAGCGAGAGGCATATTTAAAGAACAGGAAGTAGTCCTAGCTTGAAGCGATTTATGAAGAGGGGCAGGAGGAGAGATAGGAAACTAGAAAGAGAATTTGATCCAACATAAGTAGTGAAGGTTTTTTTTTTTAACGTTTATTTATTTTTGAGAGACAGAGAGAGAGCACTAGTGGCGGGGGGCAGAGAGCGAGGGAGACACAGAATCCGAAGCAAGCTCCAGGCTCTGAGTTGTCAGCACAGAGCCTGACATGGAGCTCCAACCCACGAACTGTGAGATCATGACCTGAGCTGAAGTCAGACACTCAACCGAGTGAGCCATCCAGGCGCCCCAAGTAGTGAAGGATTTTAAGTTGGAACATGATAAAGATAGCTCTTTACTGCAGGCAAAATAAAGTTTGGTGGCAGGCAGAGCAGAAGATTAGATTGGAGGCTATACGAGTAACAAAATCAATGATAAGAAGAGTGAATTGTAGGAAGTAAAGAGGAAGGGAGGGGACGAATTCATGATGGAAGTAGAAGGAAAATGGTTTGACTACTGATTAGGTGAAGGAAGAGGGAGGAGTCCAGATGACTCAGGTTTGAACCTGAATATGGAGGCAGGTGGTTTGATTAACAAAAATAGGGAAGACATAATTAGGGAAAATACAATGAGTTCTACTTTAGACACACGGAAATGTGAAGACCCATAGAACATCTAGGAGTAGATGTTTAATAAGTGGTTGAAGATGTAAAGTTGGAATCTGGGAGATAAGTACAGTCTCAAGATACAAGTGTACAAGTTTTTAAGAACAGTATTATCTGCTAAACTAATTGCCATGAAAATGCACATAAGTAATAATGCACAGCTGATAAGTCCTGCAAAAATAGGACTATTAACTGAGTAAAATTTCTGGGAGTCTATAGCCGACTTCTTCTCAGAAGTTAAGATCAGGTTATCACAGCTTTCAACCCCCTACCATTATGACATATTTGATGAGTGTTTTAATTTTAGAATCATTTTATAATAGTTGGGGCTCTTTTCCAACTCATTTAATATAATGGTACTCACAGTCTGTAAGTTTTGAGTGGGATTCTAAGCAAGAAAAGATTCTCTGGTTTGTCCAAGCTGCAGTGTAAATAGTTCGAAGCCTGGCTCTTTTGACCCTGATTAGAACTATGGTTCTCAGGATATTGTATCACAGTCTAAGACTGTTTGGAGCCTGGGAAAAGCCCCAATAAGAGAATCAAGTAGAATCTCCAGAGTTTAAAGAAAAAACCATATCACTTTCATCAAGTAATTAATTTCTTTTTAAGAAAGAACTCTTACTTACTGTATTCTGGTGGACTGTAGAACCATAAGGCACCCCCCTATAACCCTAAATTGTCTTGTTTTTTATTTATCCTTTCTAGACTACGAGTTCCTTAAGGACAAGATACTTTACCTCATTATTCATCTTTCTATGTTTAAATCCTAGTGGGGTATTAAGCAGTTTATTGGTTGCTCAAAACATATTGGTTGAAAGTCCTTTCCCTTGGCCCTGTAGTTATTGACGTCTATGCTTAGGAAGTAATCAGACATTTTATATATATACATAAAATAAAATAGATTTGTATTTCCAAATTTATAGTAGAGGAAAATTTGGGAGAGCGTTAATGTTCAACAGTAGAGAAATGGTTGACTAAATTATGGGATGTAGACATAATGGAATATTATGCAATCATTTAAGCCTGTGACATTTTTTAAACTTTTTTTAATGTTTATTTTGGGAGAGAGAGACAGATCGTGGGCAGGTGAGGGGCAGAACGAGTGGGAGACACAGAATCTGAAGCAAACTCCAGGCTCCGAGCTCTCAGCACAGAGCCTGATGCAGGGCTCGATCTCACAAACTGTGAGATCATGATCTGAGCCAAAGTTAGATGCTTAACCAACTGAGCCACCCAGGTGCCCCCAAAACCTGTGATTTTGAAGAACATTGATAACATGGAACATAAGGATAATAATCATAAATGTAAAATATATAAAACTGTAAATACAGCATACTTACAGTTTTATCTATAAACCCCTATAATTTTGAATGAAATAAATGTGACAGGAATTCTTCTTAGGATGAGGACTATTTTTGTTTAGGAAAATATATGGAGCCTATGCAAGTAGAAAATAAAACAGAGATCATGTGTTCGTAGGAAAAATGAAGCAGAGTGAAGAGTGTGACAAAGGGTGTATTTTATATAAGGTGGACATGGATGGTTTCTCTGAAAGGTAACATTTGAGCAAAAACTCAAATGGGAGTTCTATATATGGTATATATATATGGTATATATGGTTATATATATGGTATATGGGAGATATACCAGTATGTTTGTTTGCTGGTGGGAATGATCCAGTAAAGGAGGAATTTTTGGCAGTGGAGTAGAGAGAAGGGACAGCCAGAGAGGGGACACACAGGAGCTATGTCTTTGATTAGGCACACGTGAGTAGTTAGCCTTAGCTATGTCTAGATGATTCCTTCACTGTGAAGGCAAGGCGGGTGGCTGCTATTACAGGTAGGTTCATAGACACCATGGTGGGATTCATGAAAGTTCTCTTCTGATTGCTAATCTTTTCCCAGTACAGTAGAAACAAGGTCATCAAATGAGGGATAAGAAAAGAGGCATGTCGTGAAATAGTCATGTAAGGGAATGAGAAAGTGAGTCAACATTTAATTAGATAAAAAGTATATGACAATTTCTATTATTTTGTGTATTTTGGGTGAGTTTTTAATTTATCCATAAATACAGGTTTTTTTTTTCTATCTCTACATAACTCTGTATCTTTTCCATCTCCTGGCAACTAAAGTAATTAATACAGTGGCAAACTGATAGAAAATAAATGTGAAGAGAACTTGTTCAGTTCTGGAGCTTCTAGAGCAACTTATCGTAACTAAAATATTTTCTTTTTTGTTGTTAAATAATTGCACTTTTTTTCTCTGCTCCTCAACAGGGTGGTGGTGATTGTCCAGAAATGAGTATTGGAGCTATAAAAATTGCCTTGGAAATTTCTCTTCCGGGGTCTTTCATCTATGTTTTCACTGATGCACGGTCCAAGGATTATCGGCTCACTCATGAGGTGCTACAGCTTATCCAACAGAAACAGTCACAAGTGAGTAGGAATCAGCCCCCAAATTTTCAATCTGAATACAGCGGGAAGGAATTCAGGAATACCTTGGAGATATTGTGGGTTCAGTTCTGACTACCACAATAAAGCAGGTATCACAATAAAGTCAAATGAATTTTTTAGCTTCCCCGTGTACATAAAAGTTTTGTTTACATTGTAGTCTACTCTCTTAAGTGTGAAATATTATCATGTCTAGAAAAACAATATATATACTTTAATTTAAAAATGCTTCATTACCAGACAGTGCTAACCATCATCTGAGCAAGTCATACTCACTGATCACAAATCACCATAGCAAACATACTAATAATGAAAAAGTTTGAAATACTGTGAGAATTACCAGAATGTGACACAGAGACATGAAGCGAGCAAATGCCATTGGAAAAGTTGTGCTGATAGATTTGCTCAATGCGGGGTTGCCACAAACCTCCAATTTGTAAAAAACAAATAAACAAACAAACAAAAAAACAGTATCTGTGAAGCACAATAAAGCAAAGCGCAATAAAACAAGGTATACACCTGTATGGCATGTGAGAGGTTGCCTCTCCTCTTTGTCTATACTTTGGCAAAAATCAATAATTACAACTATTGATCTGTATATATGTTCTCCAATATACATATGCCATTTAATTTAAACATAAGTGGATATGTAGTATTTGTGCATATTAATACTTTGTTTTTTAATATAGAGAAGAAATGATGGGGGATTAATGAAAGTTCTTTCTTTTTTTTTTTTAATGTTTTTATTTACTTTTGAAAGACAGAGAGAGAGAGAGAGAGAGCCAGTAGGGGAGGGGCAGAGAGAGAGGGAGACACAGAATCCCAAGCAGGCTCCAGGCTCTGAGCCGTCAGCACAGAGCCTGATGCAGGGCTCGAACCCACAGACTGTGAGATCATGACCTGAGCGGAAGTTGGACACTCAACCAATTGAGCCACCCAGGCACCCCGAAAGTTCTTCTTTCTATCTTATCCCTAGAATTGACAAGAGCATAGACCTACAAAGAAGGCCTGTGTCTCAAATATCACCTCCTATGTGGAATCTTGTCTGAGTCAGACTTACTCATTGTATCAGTTAGCTATTCCTGTGTAACAAACTGTTCTACTCTCAGTGGCTTAAAACATATTTGCAGGGCTCCATTGGTCTAGGCAAGGCTTGCTCACTTGTGTGTCTGGGGATAGTTTGGGTTTAACTTATCTAGGCTGATCTTTGGGGTGACTTGGCTCTGTCTCACGGGTTTCTCACTTTTTTTTTTTTTTTTTGAGACCAGTAGGCTTGTTTAGGCATGTTCTTTTCATGGCCAAGGCAGAAGCACCAGAGACCAAGGAGAAATATGCAAGGCCTCTTGCATGTAGGCTCAGAACTGATAGAATGTCCCTTTGCCTTGGGCTGCTGCACAAAACAAATCACATGTCCACGCTTTGATTTGGAGATGACAAATTAAGCTCCACCTCTTTAGTAAGAGGGACTTCAAACACTTTTTCAAAATGCATATAGAGTGGAATATATATATTATATATTATATATTAATTATACATGTATGGTATTATAGACATATGTATGTATATGTATATTATATATGTAAGATATATATATAATATATATGTATTCCAGTTTCATAGTAATATGTTAACACATAATAGGTAGTCAATAAATACATATTGATTTATGAAAACCCTTTAAATTGTCTTCTTTTTTAAAAAAAATTATAGGTTGTATTTGTGCTCACTGGAGACTGTGATGACAGGGGCCATATTGGATATAAAGTCTATGAAGAAATTGCCTCTACAAGTTCTGGTCAAGTGTTCCATCTGGACAAAAAACAAGTTAATGAGGTCAGTTTAATAAGTGGGTCTCCTTTATTATTAACTACATTACCATAATTAGTTAGGCTGACCTAATTGTGACAGATATGATTTCAAAAACAGTTTGCAAAGAGATTTTTGTTCCCCGCCCTAGTCCACAGGTCAATAAAAGTATTAAACCAATGTGGAGAAGCATAGATTTGTATAGTATTAGTTTATGCGTTGTATTCTATACTGATGTATTATTTAGATTTAAGCATAAATGTATTTAAAATTTATTCAACAGGAATTGAAAATTTTTGTAGATCTTGTTTAGTAAAGTCAATTTGTATTTCTGATACACAGCTTTTGAATAATTGGTAAAATAAGGTGTGATGGTTTACTGAAGTTGAATATGAAAAAGTTATTGAGCAAAATTCTAATGATGTTAATCTCTAAAAGTAAAAAAAAACTATAAGTAAGTAACTTATGTAGTTAACTAAAATTTTTATGGTAATAAAATCTATAACTTACATACTAAGAAAATCTTGGTATTTTCTAAAAAAGCGTTTGAGATACGTCTGTCACAATTCTTTCTCCTTTCTGTTACCTTGTTGTGGCCTCACTACGGTAAGAATTTATTTATCTATCTATCTATCTATCTATCATCTATCTATTTATTTACTTATTTACTTATTTATTTATCTATCTATCCATCCATCCATCTATCTATCTATCTATCTTCCATTTAAGCTTCTAGGAGCATGCCAGTACTAAGATAAGGTTTTATGTAGGCACAATTCACATTTGATTGATGTGGTTACTGTTACCCAAACAAGTTCTATTAATTTCATAACAGATTCCTTTGAGTCTTGAATGAAATGGTTCAGTAATTCTTCTTATACCTAAAGAATTCTTATTACATCATGGTGGAAATAATAGGACATTGCAAATTTCTAGAATAATATCTAGCACAAATATTTTTATCAGCATATGATATACAAACTTGGAAGGTTATTTTAGTGTAAAAAGTCTTTTGTTGGAAGAAACAGCCTTAAGAAGGTTATGGCTTGAGTCCATATTGTGTCCATGATGGAGATGCTGAAATGCCTGGGCAGGGTCTGACAACTACAGGGGAATCCTTTAGCAGTTATTTGTATGAACATTTGCGTGAGAATTTGGGAACCTAGGAAGAAAAGAATTGGGGAAGAGTACAAGACTTTCACAGGACCTGGGTTTCTTTCATTTTTTTTAATGTTTATTTATTTTTGAGAAAGAGACACACACAGAGTGTGAGTGGGGAAGGGTCAGAGAGAGAGGGACACACAGAATCCAAAGCAGGCTCCAGGCTCAGAGCAGTCAGCAGAGAGCCCACCTGACCCAGGGCTCCAACTCACAAACTGTGAGATCCTGACCTGAACCGAAGTCGGCCACTTAACCAACTGAGCCACCCAGGCGCCCCCAGGACCTGGATTTCTTGTCCCATCCCATCGGCTATGTTTGACCTTAATGAAGGAAAGCCCTCTTGTAGTTGTTTTTAATCTGGAATTGTATAACACTCTGGGGTACAGTCAATATCATCAGCACAAAGTAGAGGGTATGAGTAAGGAGAGTACTGCTTTCTCTTGCATCAGTGAGGACACCACCTGCTTTGGGTGTTGTGAAGTTCCAGATTAAAAGTGACAGTGGTCTTCTGCAGAAAAATGGGGCAGAAGATGCCATTCCCAGTGGACTTGGTGGTTCTGGCAGAAAGTACTAGAGAAGAGAATAGGCGAGAAGAGACATGGCTGGCACCTCGGGCATTTGAAAGAACAGTTGTTCAAACCTGTTAGTAGTCAGGCACAACTTGGAGCTTCCCAAAACAAATTGGATGAACTTTTAGGGAGAACCATAGGACTTTATTAGGAGTTGGGTCCCAGAGCTAGAAAATAACATGGTGATTCTCATAAATGTAACTCCCATTTATATCCACATACCCAGGGAAAATGGACTAACACAAAATTGAAAATATTATTGTTGTCTTAAATGGAAAAAATAAGCCCTACAAAGATACACACTTTAGTTATTAAATAAATGGTGTGATGCATAATTTTTGTAGTCCTAATAATTTTTAACAATTCTGACAATTACCAAGTAATTTACAAGAATAACAATGTATAAAAACTTGATATAAATTGCCGAAAATTATAGATACAGATATATAACAGAAATTTAACCCGCTGATATTTTGACCTTGAAATTTAGCTTAGGCAGAATAGGACTAAAGAGAAGCATTGCTAAAATTGTCCATTTTTATAAATTGAAGTTTGAAGCAAACAGGGTGAGCCTTAATTTAGCTGTCCATCATGGGAATCCCAACCCCCTCACCATCTGGTTCAAGAAAGATCATCTCATCTACTTTGGGCCACTTGAGACTCAAGAGGAATTTAACTGGAGTCATCTTGAAAAAATTCTCTTCTAGGTATTATCCTGTATGGATGTGAATCCCAGACCTGATGCAGGCATCTTCATATAATTCTGAGAATTAAACAAATGTAAGGGAGAGTAAAAAGCTAAGAAAATCCAAAGCCTGTGGGTTAAGTCAACACTCAATCCCATCCTACTGCTAAGCCTCCAGAGTTAAGGAAATGACCCTTTTGCTTAAGCCAATTGAAAGCAAGTATTCAGTTACCTAAAGGTAAATGTATCCCAAATGAAAAGAATTCTATATTCCTTCATGACATGGTCTCTTTAAACTCCACTAAACAGGGAGAATTTGTAAATTTGTAATTTGTAAAACAGGGAGAATAGACTTCTCCATTTTCGAAAGTTATTATAAGATTAAATAAGATAATGCGTGTAAAATGTTTCAAACAAGTTCTGGTACAGGGTAAGTGCCCAATAAATGTTAACTAGTATTTTTATAATCCTCACAATGTTATTTTGCTTTCAAAGTGGAGAAATTGTGCCCCTATGTTTTTTAGAAACCAGATGGCTAGCTGTTGCTAGGAAATACATTTACTGAAATGGGAAAAGGCTGGAGAGATTTTTTTTTTTTTTTTTCCTGTGTGAGGAAAGATACTGTGAAGGGGTTACTGGAAACTGTATACACCAATGCTTTCCTTAAAGAAAGCCACCAAGGTAGAAGATTTTGTTAACAAAAAGCAGAGTGACAGAGTTAAAATTGGATTTGCAGAATTTTTAGCATATAATGTAGCCATTTTTCTTTTCTCATTGCTCCAAATTCTCCTATTGTATAAACATAAACAACTCTGGGAAAAATTGATGATATAGTGATAGCTGCACATTTAACATACGTGAGAACTGCAGGAGGGCCACACGTGTGCTTGGTCCTTACATTTTACTCAAAAGCAATTTTTCATCTCTTATTTCTAATGAAAATTGTGAAATATTATGCTTTATCCTCTCTAGTTCATCAATTTCCTAACCTAGTGGGATATTTTTTGTATCAACTTTCTCTTGAGATAACTTGAAGTTTCCTCTTTCTTCCTCTTTTTTTTAAATAATAATTAAGTAGAGTATCTTTCATCTTTATTTAACATAAAAGAAACCAAAGTGAAGAAATTATTTGCCAAGCATCAGTCTATAAATCATTGTACGGTATTACATTTTGGAAACACAAGTTAAGACACATCTCAAGGATGTACTTAATGCACCTTTGAAGTTGAAAAAGGAACTAAACAGTTTTACTTGTCCATTTCTTTGTAAACTGGGTTATTATCAATGGATCTAATTAATGCTTCCTTAGGTATAAGAAACGTCCAAGTTTGAAATCTCAAAGTTACCCACAGATGTTATATGCTAGTGTCAAAGAAGCTAATGTGAAAGATCCATTGTTAATTGGATGATTTACTTGTTCTGAATTTCCCCATTCTTTTTCCCTACCTCTCCCAATTCACGTCTCCAAACACTCTCCTCCTGTCTCTCCCTATCCTCCTACAAAAAACCTTCCACCTGGACATCCTGGCCCTATGGATTGGTGTAACTCCCTACTTGAAAGTAATGCTGGCTGTATTATATCAGAAGGGAGTTTTATTAAATAAAGGAATCATTGTCAACTAATTTATATTTTTTGAAGGACATAAATGATGATATTTGGAAGTCTCTCAGTAAATCTTAACGACTATCTTATCATGTAACATGCAGGTCTTTGGTATAAGAAATATTAATTCCAGCGATCCTTCCAGCACTTAGTGCTTTCTTTGGGAGAGGCTCCTGTGCCGCTCTGTTTGGAACGGGCAGACTCTTTTCCTCATTCTCTATTAGACATGAAAGGCTCCCATGATTCTTTCCTTTTCTCAGGCTAAGAAAATAATAATAGTATCAATTTAGATGATCGAGTGCTTGATATGGCCATTCAATAAGAGTTTAATTTTATTTCATTTAATCTTTACCATATAAGGAAGACAGCATGATCATAAACCTCAATGCATAAATGAGGGAACTGAAGCATAGGGAAGCAGAGCATCTTGCTCAAGGTTAAATTGAACTTAGGGGACATACTTAGTCTTTCTCCTCAGATGATACCCTTGACCACCATAAGTCCTTGCCTGTGATTTCCACTTTTGTTTTTTTATCGGAGGATGCATTTCTTTAAGTAAAATTAGCACACAATGTTATATTAGTTTCAGGTGTATAATATAGTGGTTGGAAAATTCTATGCATTATTCATTGCTCACCACGGTAAGTGTGGTCATCTATAACCATACAGTATTATTACAGTATTATTGACTATATTCCCTATGTTGTACTTTTAATCTCTGTGACTTATTTATTTTATAACTGGAAGCTTTTGCTTCTTAAGTCCCTTTATCTGTTTCACTTACTCCCTACCCACCTCCCATTTGGCAACTAACTACCAGTTTGCTGTCTGTGTTTAAGTCTGTTTTTGCTTGTTTGTTCATTGGTTTTGCTTTTTAGATTTTACATATAAGCGAATGCCTTCTTTCACTTAACATTATACCCGCAAGGTCCATCTATGTTGTTGCAAATGACAAGACATCATTCTTTTTTTATGGCTCAGTAGTATTCCAGTGTGTGTGTGCGGGCACATGCGTGCAAACGTATGTATATGTGTGTCAAATCTTCTTTATCTATTCATCTATTGATGGACACTTGGGTTGTTTCCTTATCTTGGCTATTATAAATAATGCTTCAATAAACATAGGAGTTTATTTGAGTTAGTGTTTTCATTTTCTTTGGGTCCAGTAGTGGGATTACTGGACTATATGGTGTTTCTATTTTTAACTTTTTGAGGAACACCCATAGTGTTTTCCACAGTGCCTACACCAATTTACATTCCTACCAACAGTGCATGGTGGTTCTTTTTTCTCCTTGCCAACCCTTGTTATTTCTTGTCTTTTGGGTACTAGCCATTCTGACTGCTATGGAGTGATAACTCATTGTGGTTTTGATTTGCATTTCCCTAATGATTTGTGATGTTGAGACTTTTTCATGTACCTGTTGGCCATCTATATGTCTTCTTTGGAAAAATTTCCAAATGAAGCTGTATAAACGGTCATGTACAATGTTTGCATGGACATATGCTTTCATTTCTTTTGTATAAATACCAAAGTGGAGAATGACTGAATCAGATGATAGTATGTGAAGTGACAGTCTTACGCCTAATCTATGAAAAATCCTAACATCCTGGCAACAAAAAAGCCTCATAGATGAGAGATTACTGGATACATTTCTCTTGCTAGTTTTATACTTATTTTCATTGGTTCATGCTGATATTAGAAAGACTTAACTTTGCTGGAGTGTGAATTCAGCAAAACCCCTTCCTGCCACTTTGGCCAAAGATCCCTTGTGACTACAATTCAGACCAAGAGCTTTCTGCATAAAGCTTAATGATGAGACTCTGAAACCCAGAGTTTTGAACAATTAATACTCTGGAGTGAGGTACCTGCCATTTTATTTTCCCTTATTCTAAGTTTCACTCCACACGTTATTTCAGAAACATAACCTTACTGCTGACCTTGAAAATAAGTAGAAACGGGTGTTTCCTCTGAAATTTGAAAATGTATCAGAGACAATTATAACATTCTAGAAAACTACAGGAAATGTTAGAAAACAATGCGTAAATGTTTCCACTTATTCATTCTTTGACTTCACCTAATTAAATGTTGAAAATGAAGTGGAGAACTCAGAGCTCATACTTTAAAATAATATGAAGTCTTTACATCCAAAAATACACCAAAAAGGAATATTTATCCTAGTTCCAGTAGAATACTTTCTTTTTCTATTATGCTAAGATTGACATGTTATCCTCATGAATGTGTGTGGGGAACCTCTCATACTCCTGTCATATTGTTACCTTATCCCTCCAAGGCACCTAGGAGTCATTAATTAATTAAATTACTGATATGGCTATACGAAGTCATGTGTACTTTTTGTTTCTATTTGCTTAGAAAAAATAAAACATAACATACTTAGTTTATTATTTAAAAATTATTTATTACAGACCTCTGAGCATGTGAACGGTATTTAAAAATGACATTGATATTGTGCATAGGACATAATATTCTTTGCAAGTGGAGAAAAGAAAAAGATGACTTTTCTCATTAGAATCTTACTTACACAGAAAATACCAAGAGTCAAGTGGAGCCCTCCTGTCATGTGGAGCAGTGGGGAATGGGAAGTGGGGAATGCATTGTTTAAAAGGATGAGCCTGTAAAAAATGAGAATGTCCGTCTTCCATTTTATGGTTTCATGTATTGGCTCTGGGAACTGGTTGAAGCACTAGGTACAAACTATGGCAGTGTATTCTATGAAGGCAGTGGAGTCATATCTATAAAACAAAACTCGTGAAATTTAGAAAACAGAATGGAGAGAGAAGCTTATATAAATTTCTGAAAGAATATTTCTGAAAAGAAAGATGTGTTAAGGGCAGATGGTAGTGATTAGGTTACATGCATTCAACAGAACCATAACAATAGAAAAAGAAACAAACTGTTTTCTTAGTTGACTCTATTTTTTTAATATGAAATTTATTGTCAGATTGGTCTCCGTACAACACCCAGTGCTCATCCCAACAGGTGCCCTCCCCAATGCCCATCACCCACTTTCCCCTCCCTCCCACCCCCATCAACCCTCAGTTTATTCTCCGTTTTTAAGAGTCCCTTATGGTTTGCCTCCTTCCCTCTCTGTAACTTTTTTTCCCTCTTCACCTCCCCCATGGTCTTCTGTTAAGTTTCTCAGGATCCACATAAGAGTAAAAACACATGGTATCTATCTTTCTCTCTATGATTTATTTCACTTAGCATAACACTCTCCAGTTCCATCCACATTGCTACAAAAGGCCATATTTCATTCTTTCTTATTGCCAAGTAGTATTCCATTGTATATATAAACCACAACTTCTTTATCCATTCATTAGTTGTTGACTCTATTTTGATTAGAAGCTGAAATAAAATGTCGATTTCGACTGTGAGATGTGAAATTAACGGAGCCAATCACTTGCATAGCTAACTCTGGGTTTGCAAGAGTCTTAACTATCAAAACATTATGGTGTCAATCTCAAAGTCATTGAAAATTTTATTCAGTCCAAACTGGCTTGAAAGAAATTTTTATTGGAGTTATGGTGGAGATTAAAGATTTGAATTGAAAGGAAAATGTTCCAAGTGTTTGATATTCAAAACTGAAACAACTTAATCATCACTGAAGTCACTGACTATAGTCTCTTGAAGAGTTCACCTGTTGGGATCCACAAAGGAACACAAGGGAATGAAATACATCTGTAGTGTTAAAAGCAAATAAAATTCCATTGGGTCATTTTCACAGAGCCTCAACAATTTGGATATTTCCTTTTATATTTTATCAATTTAAATTTTAAAGGTTTCTTTTGAAACTTTTTGTGTAGAGAGGCATGTGTCTATGGTGAAAGGTATGCCTTTCTTTCTTTGTACACACACACACATACACATGCGCGCGCATGCACACACGCATGCACACACACACACACACACACACGTACATACACACACCAGAGTACATATTATCTTATGGGAATTTAGAAAGAATAAGAGAACTAATACGGTTAAGAGGTTATATACCTGTTGTTTCAAAACAATATTGTATTTGTATGTTTGTATTTGTAAAGATTTTAAGTCATTAAGAAAGCAATTATGTTTTAGTCATCTAAACCAGGGATTATTAAAGACATATGAAACAAGAATTCTTTGTTATATATGTAAAAATCAAGTGAGGTCTTTTGTTGAAAGCATTTTGAAAGGGACCTAATTTTGAATCTTGGGGAAAAGGAATTTTAGAATCATAGCCTCTCCTTTACACAAAGGTGCCTGAATATCTAGGCCAGTTGGCCTAGCTGACCAAGAGATTTGTGTGCCCAGAAGACTAAAGGTCAGTCTTTATCTATCAAAGAAGGGAAAAATAAAAAGGTCTGACTACTACATCTTTTCTCCAGATTAAGAGGTACCTACTGCTAGTATTTTCCTTTAATTATGATAATTAAATAATCTGGCTCAAGGTAATTGGTTGTTGTTAATTTCTAGACATAGAAGAGCTTATAGTTTTTTAATTTTCTTTTCTCAGTTGACTATCCAGGAGTCCTACTGTTATGATTACTGTTCTCCTGAGAGAAAAGGTTATAACTTTTGTACTAAACACAGTAGATCAATATTATTTTACCATTGCAAGAAAAGTCTTGGTTAATACCTTTGACAAAGTAATTATATCAATTAAAAGTAGCTTACTATGTTTGGAGAACACATATAAATTTGTTTTTTGTTTTTTTTTTTTTTGTTTTTTTTTGTTTTTTTTTATGCTGTATTTTTTTTATTTATATATGAAATTTATTGTCAAATTGGTTTCCATACAACACCCAGTGCTCATCCCAAAAGGTGCCCTCCTCAATACCCATCACCCACCCTCTCCTCCCTCCCACCCCCCATCAACCCTCAGTTTGCTCTCAGTTCTCAACAGTCTCTTATGCTTTGGCTCTCTCCCACTCTAACCTCTTTTTTTTTTTTTCCTTCCCCTCCCCCATGGGTTCCTGTTAAGTTTCTCAGGATCCACATAAGAGTGAAACCATATGGTATCTGTCTTTCTCTGTATGGCTTATTTCACTTAGCATCACACTCTCCAGTTCCATCCACGTTGCTACAAAAGGCCATATTTCATTTTTTCTCATTGCCACGTAGTATTCCATAGTGTATATAAACCACAATTTCTTTATCCATTCATCAGTTGATGGACATTTAGGCTCTTTCCATAATTTGGCTATTGTTGAGAGTGCTGCTATGAACATTGGGGTACAAGTGCCCCTATGCATCAGTACTCCTGTGTCCCTTGGATAAATTCCTAGCAGTGCTATTGCTGGGTCATAGGGTAGGTCTATTTTTAATTTTCTGAGGAACCTCCACACTGCTTTCCAGAGCGGCTGCACCAATTTGCATTCCCACCAACAGTGCAAGAGGGTTCCCGTTTCTCCACATCCTCTCCAGCATCTATAGTCTCCTGATTTGTTCATTTTGGCCACTCTGACTGGCGTGAGGTGATACCTGAGTGTGGTTTTGATTTGTATTTCCCTGATAAGGAGCGACGCTGAACATCTTTTCATGTGCCTGTTGGCCATCCGGATGTCTTCTTTAGAGAAGTGTCTATTCATGTTTTCTGCCCATTTCTTCACTGGGTTATTTGCTTTTCGGGTGTGGAGTTTGGTGAGCTCTTTATAGATTTTGGATACTAGCCCTTTGTCCGATATGTCATTTGCAAATATCTTTTCCCATTCCGTTGGTTGCCTTTTCGTTTTGTTGGTTGTTTCCTTTGCTGTGCAGAAGCTTTTTATCTTCATAAGGTCCCAGTAATTCACTTTTGCTTTTAATTCCCTTGCCTTTGGGGATGTGTCGAGTAAGAGATTGCTACGGCTGAGGTCAGAGAGGTCTTTTCCTGCTTTCTCCTCTAGGGTTTTGATGGTTTCCTGTCTCACATTCAGGTCCTTTATCCATTTTGAGTTTATTTTTGTGAATGGTGTGAGAAAGTGGTCTAGTTTCAACCTTCTGCATGTTGCTGTCCAGTTCTCCCAGCACCATTTGTTAAAGAGACTGTCTTTTTTCCATTGGATGTTCTTTCCTGCTTTGTCAAAGATGAGTTGGCCATACGTTTGTGGGTCTAGTTCTGGGGTTTCTATTCTATTCCATTGGTCTATGTGTCTGTTTTTGTGCCAATACCATGCTGTCTTGATGATGACAGCTTTGTAGTAGAGGCTAAAGTCTGGGATTGTGATGCCTCCTGCTTTGGTCTTCTTCTTCAAAATTACTTTGGCTCTTCGGGGCCTTTTTTGGTTCCATATGAATTTTAGGATTGCTTGTTCTAGTTTCGAGAAGAATGCTGGTACAATTTTGATTGGGATTGCATTGAATGTGTAGATAGCTTTGGGTAGTATTGACATTTTGACAATATTTATTCTTCCAATCCATGAGCAGGGAATGTCTTTCCATTTCTTTAAATCTTCTTCAATTACCTTCCTAAGCTTTCTATAGTTTTCAGGTCCACAGATCTTTTACATCTTTGGTTAGATTTATTCCTAGGTATTTTATGCTTCTTGGTGCAATTGTGAATGGGATCAGTTTTTTTATTTGTCTTTCTGTTGCTTCATTGTTAGTGTATAAGAATGCAACTGATTTCTGTACATTGATTTTGTATCCTGCAACTTTGCTGAATTCATGTATCAGTTCTAGCAGACTTTTGGTGGAGTCTGTCGGATTTTCCATGTATAATATCATGTCATCTGCAAAAAGCGAAAGCTTGACTTCATCTTTGCCAATTTGGATGCCTTTGATTTCCTTTTGTTGTCTGATTGCTGATGCTAGAACTTCCAGCACTATGTTAAACAACAGCAGTGAGAGTGGACATCCCTGTCGTGTTCCTGATCTCAGGGAAAAAGCTCTCAGTTTTTCCCCGTTGAGGATGATGTTAGCTGTGGGCTTTTCATAAATGGCTTTTATGATCTTTAAGTATGTTCCTTCTATCCCGACTTTCTCAAGGGTTTTTATTAAGAAAGGGTGCTGGATTTTGTCAAAGGCCTTTTCTGCATCGATTGACAGGATCATATGGTTTTTCTCTTTTTTTTTGTTAATGTGGTGTATCACGTTGATTGATTTGCGAATGTTGAACCAGCCCTGCATCCCAGGAATGAATCCCACTTGATCATGGTGAACAATTCTTTTTATATGCCGTTGAATTCGATTTGCTAGTATCTTATTGAGAATTTTGGCATCCGTATTCATCAGGGATATTGGCCTGTAGTTCTCTTTTTTTACTGGGTCTCTGTCTGGTTTAGGAATCAAAGTAATACTGGCTTCATAGAATGAGTCTGGAAGTTTTCCTTCCCTTTCTATTTCTTGGAATAGCTTGAGAAGGATAGGTATTATCTCTGCTTTAAACGTCTGGTAGAACTCCCCTGGGAAGCCATCTGGTCCTGGACTCTTATTTGTTGGGAGATTTTTGATAACCGATTCAATTTCTTCGCTGGTGATGGGTCTGTTCAAGCTTTCTATTTCCTCCTGATTGAGTTTTGGAAGAGTGTGGGTGTTCAGGAATTTGTCCATTTCTTCCAGGTTGTCCAATTTGTTGCCATATAATTTTTCGTAGTATTCCCTGATAATTGTTTGTATCTCTGAGGGATTGGTTGTAATAATTCCATTTTCATTCATGATTTTATCTATTTGGGTCATCTCCCGTTTCTTTTTGAGAAGCCTGGCTAGAGGTTTGTCAATTTTGTTTATTTTTTCAAAAAACCAACTCTTGGTTTCATTGATCTGCTCTACAGTTTTTTTAGATTCTATATTGTTTATTTCTGCTCTGATCTTTATTATTTCTCTTCTTCTGCTGGGTTTAGGCTGCCTTTGCTGTTCTGCTTCTATTTCCTTTAGGTGTGCTGTTAGACTTTGTATTTGGGATTTTTCTTGTTTCTTGAGATAAGCCTGGATTGCAATGTATTTTCCTCTCAGGACTGCCTTCGCTGCGTCCCAAAGCGTTTGGATTGTTGTATTTTCATTTTCGTTTGTTTCCATATATTTTTTAATTTCTTCTCGAATTGCCTGGTTGACCCACTCATTCGTTAGTAGGGTGTTCTTTAACCTCCATGCTTTTGGAGGTTTTCCAGTCTTTTTTCTGTGGTTGATTTCAAGCTTCATAGCATTGTGGTCTGAAAGTATGCATGGTATGATTTCAATTCTTGTAAACTTATGAAGGGCTGTTTTGTGACCCAGTATATGATCTATCTTGGAGAAGGTTCCATGTGCACTCGAGAAGAAAGTATATTCTGTTGCTTTGGGATGCAGAGTTCTAAATATATCTGTCAAGTCCATCTGATCCAATGTCTCATTCAGGGCCCTTGTTTCTTTATTGACCATGTGTCTAGATGATCTATCCATTTCTGTAAGTGGGGTGTTAAAGTCCCCTGCAATTACCACATTGTTATCAATAAGGTTGCTTGTGTTTATGAGTAATTGTTTTATATATTTGGGCGCTCCGGTATTCGGCGCATAGACATTTATAATTGTTAGCTCTTCCTGATGGATAGACCCTGTCACTATTATATAATGTCCTTCTTCATCTCTTGTTACAGCCTTTAATTTAAAGTCTAGTGTGTCTGATATAAGTATGGCTACTCCAGCTTTCTTTTGGCTTCCAGTAGCATGATAAATAGTTCTCCATCCCCTCACTCTCAATCTAAAGGTGTCCTCAGGTCTAAAATGAGTCTCTTGTAGACAGCAAATAGATGGGTCTTGTTTTTTTATCCATTCTGATACCCTATGTCTTTTGGTTGGCGCATTTAATCCATTTACATTCAGTGTTATTATAGAAAGATATGGGTTTAGAGTCATTGTGATGTCTGTATGTTTTATGCTTGTAGTGATGTCTCTGGTACTTTGTCTCACAGGGTCCCCCTTAGGATCTCTTGTAGGGCTGGTTTAGTGGTGACAAATTCCTTCAGTTTTTGTTTGTTTGGGAAGACCTTTATCTCTCCTTCTATTCTAAATGACAGGCTTGCTGGATAAAGGATTCTCGGCTGCATATTTTTTCTGTCTAGCAAACTGAAAATCTCGTGCCAACTCTTTCTGGCCTGCCAAGTTTCAAAAGAGAGATCAGTCACGAGTCTTATAGGTCTCCCTTTATATGTGAGGGCACGTTTACCCCTTGCTGCTTTCAGAATTTTCTCTTTATCCTTGTATTTTGCCAGTTTCACTATGATATGTCGTGCAGAAGATCGATTCAAGTTACGTCTGAAGGGAGTTCTCTGTGCCTCTTGGATTTCAATGCCTTTTTCCTTCCCCACTTCAGGGAAGTTCTCAGCTATGATTTCTTCAAGTACCCCTTCAGCACCTTTCCCTCTCTCTTCCTCCTCTGGGATACCAATGATGTGTATATTATTTCTTTTTAGTGTATCACTTAGTTCTCTAATTTTCCCCTCATACTCCTGGATTTTTTTATCTCTCTTTTTCTCAGCTTCCTCTTTTTCCATAACTTTATCTTCTAGTTCACCTATTCTCTCCTCTGCCTCTTCAATCCGAGCCGTGGTGGTTTCCATTTTGTTATGCATTTCGTTTAAAGCGTTTTTCAGCTCCTCGTGACTGTTCCTTAGTCCCTTGATCTCTGTAGCAAGAGATTCTCTGCTGTCAGCTATACTGTTTTCAAGCCCAGCGATTAATTTTATGACTATTATTCTAAATTCACTTTCTGTTATATTATTTAAATCCTTTTTGATCAGCTCATTAGCTGTTGTTATTTCCTGGAGATTCTTCTGAGGGCAATTCTTCCGCTTGGTCATTTTGGATAGTCCCTGGCGTGGTGAGGACCTGCAGGGCACTTCCCCTGTGCTGCGGTGTATAACTGGAGTTGGTGGGCGGAGCCGCAGTCAGACCTGATGTCTGCCCCCAGCCCACCGCTGGGGCCACAGTCAGACTGGTGCGTGCCTTCTCTTCCCCTCTCCTAGGGGCGGGATTCACTGTGGGGTGGGGTGGCCTGTCTGGGCTACTTGCACACTGCCAGGCTTGTGATGCTGGGGATCTGGCGTCTTAGCTGGGGTGGGTAGGCAAGGTGCACAGGGGCAGGAGGGGCAGGCTTAGCTTGCTTCTCCTTAGGTGATCCACTTCAGGAGGGGCCCTGTGGCAGCAGCAGGGAGTCAGATCCGCTGCCGGAGGTCTGGCTCCGCAGAAGTGCAGAGTTGGGTGTTTGCGCGGAGCGAGCAAGTTCCCTTGCAGGAACTGGTTCTCTTTGGGATTTTGGCTGGGGGATGGGCGGGGAAGATGGCGCTGGTGAGCGCCTTTGTTCCCCACCAAACTGAGCTCTGTCGTCAGGGGGCTCATCAGCTCTCCTTCCCTTTGTCCTCCAGCCTTCCCGCTTTCTGAGCAGAGCTGTTAACTTATGACCTCCCAGCCGCTAAGTCGCGCTTGCTGTCGGAACACATTCCGTCAGGCCCCTCCACACTTTGCAAGCCAGACTCGGGGGCTCTGCTTGGCCGGCGAGCCGCCCCTCCACCCCGGCTCCCTCCCGCCAGTCCGTGGAGCGCGCACCGCCTCGCCGCCCTTCCTACCCTCTTCCGTGGGCCTCTCGTCTGCGCTTGGCTCCGGCGACTCCGTTCTGCTAATCCTCTGGTGGTTTTCTGGGTTATTTAGGCAGGTGTAGGTGGAATCTAAGTGATCAGCAGGACGCGCGGTGAGCCCAGCGTCCTCCTACGCCGCCATCTTCCCTCATAAATTTGTTTTTTGAAAAGCAGTTTAAGGGTTTTCACATACAAAGAATGAAGAAAAGACTGTATTTTAAATACTTCTGTATGCTACAAATCCATAGGCAACTTTGAAAACAGTAGGCATATCTAATAAAGTGGTAAGCAGTTCCCTGAAGGTATTAGGTTGTAAATGCTAAATACATCTCATGATTTATCCTTATTTGTACCTTGCTCAGCATAAATAAAAACATTCATCAGGGACAATCTAATTTTTATTTTATATTCTGCAGTAGCAAAGAGGAAATGGAAGAGTTAAGAGTCAAAGTAAGGCAAGTTTTACTTAAGAAATTTATGGCCTACGGTAAATAAATGGAAATAGGAGTCCATGCTTCATATATTTTCCAGGTTTCCTTATGCATTCCTAGAATGAACCAACTGTAATAGGGTTATAAATGTAAAATCTTTTGAGAGATGGTATGAGCTACTTTTGAGACCTCCCTTGTAACATTTTGGTTATGATTTGGCTTTGTGACAAAAATTATAAATGGTTTTTCTCTTCTTGCTAAAGGCCCTGAGGTTAGGGGGAAGTACGTTAAGGTCGTTTACCATATAATTTAAGCAGCTTGGTGTGAGTGAATGAGTAAATAAAATGGAAAAAAAAAACCTTTCAAAATAGGTGCTAATAATTTATTTACTTTAAAAGTATCATCATTGGGTTATTTTATCAACTTTTAAATTATGAACTTAGAAAAAAGATACATGGTATGGTTAAACCATTTAAAATTTTTTTTTTTAATTTTTTTTTTTTCTTCAACGTTTATTTATTTTTGGGACACAGTGAGACAGAGCATGAACGGGGGAGGGGCAGAGAGAGAGGGAGACACAGAATCGGAAACAGGCTCCAGGCTCTGGGCCATCAGCCCAGAGCCTGACGCGGGGTTCGAACTCACAGACCGCGAGATCGTGACCTGGCTGAAGTCGGACGCTTAACCGACTGCGCCCCCCAGGCGCCCCATTTAAAATTTTAAAATTAGTTTCTGTGATTAAGAAGAGAGTTTCCAGGAATTAGTGAAACTGTTTATGAAAATGTGGCCATTGTTCATTCAAATAATATTTATGAAATTAATAAATTAACTCAATATGATAAATAAAGTTTAAATAATAAAAAGCAAGTAAAATTATTATTGAAAATGATGTTAAAATTATATGTCTGGTAAGATATTTATTTACATATATATGCATATTTCTAGAATAAAATGGAAAAGCCATACCCAAAATGTTGATGGCAATCACTGGATAGTATAACTATAGGTAATTTTAATATTTTTTTCTTTAATGTGCCTTATTTTTAAAATAATGAATATATTATGTTTTTAAATAAAGGAAAAGAGTGAAGGCATTGTCACTTAAAAAAAACAAAATTTCATTTGTTTCTCAAATTCCATATATGAGTGAAATCATATGGTATTTATCTTTTTTTGACTGACTTATTTTAGCATAATCTTATCAGTATCTTAGCATAATCCTCTCGAGCTCCATCCATGTCATCACAAATGGCAAGATTTCATTCATTTTTTTTTGGCTGAGTAATATTCCATTGTGTATATGTGTGTGTGTGTGTGTGTGTGTGTGTGTGTGTGTGTGTGTGTGTGATCTAAACACAGTAGATCAATATTATTTTATCATTGCAAGAAATGATAAACACATAGATCACACATACACACACGCACACACACCACATCCTCTTAATCCATTCGTGAATCGGTGGCCACTTGGGCTGTTTCTGTAATTTGGCTGTTGTAGCATATGCTGTTATAAACAAATGAGCAAAAGTGAAAAAAGAGAGAGGCAAACCAAGACACAGATGCTTAACTATGGAGAACAAACTGATGGTTACCAGAGGGGACATAGGTGGGCAGATGGGTTAAATGGATGATGGGGTTTAAAGAGGGCACTTGGGATGTGCACTGGGTGTTGTGTGGAAATGCCGAATCACTGAATTGTACACCTAAAAGTAATGTTACACTGTATGTTAACTCACTGGAAGTTAAATAAAAACTTAAAAAAAAAAAAAGAAAAGAAAATTTCAAATACACTCCACATACTTCCAGAACAGATTTATAAGCAAGGCTCTGTATTGTGTGTTCTGGGGATGCTAGGATGAATCACACATAGGTCTGGTGTCTGAAGATGTCAGATTCTGGAATCTAGGAGGAGAGAGATCAAGTCTTTCCTGGGCAAAAGCGAAGTGAAGAGCCAAACTCCTCTTTCTAAGTTTTGCTTCTTCCTCAAGAGTAGACCTTTTCTTCCTTATCTTCTTGAGTGACATTTATTTCCTTTTTTCCCCTCATATTTATTTATTCTGTAGTCTTTAACTTTCACTATCTCCACCCAGTGAGAATTGTTCTCTTCGTGTCATCCAATGACTGTTGCCTCCATCCTCATTCTTTGTAAAATGTGACACTGTTGAACATTTTGAACTTTTTTCAAACTCTTTTGCCCCAAGGACCCATGATATGATGTTGTTCCCAACAGATCTCCATTCCTTTTCTGCTTACGTTGCTGGTACTTCTTCCTCCTCTTATTCTAAATGTTTGTGTTTCTCAACCTTGGCCAGCCTCTTTATCTTTATATCATAATTCGGTCTTTTCTTCCTTTCTCTGCATGGCTTCTTTTCTCAGTTCACTAAGACCTCTACTTCATTGTTTCTTCTTCCTGATAGCATTATTTAACATAACACTCCTCATTTTGTGTTATACTTCCCATTACCTTCATTTATGATAACATTACTGTTTACCTACTATTATGTTACCCATCAATTGTTTATGCCTAAAACAGTGTTTGACACATAGTATGTGCTCAATTAATAGTTATTATATAAATGTTTGAATGAATGAATCTCACTAATTTTCTTTTACTCTGTGCAGATAATGTCCAAACCTTCAATCCTGACTGCCTCCTCAACTTTCGTCCTGTATTCCAGCTCTCTTTGGTCCTCTTAACCTTACCATATGGCCCATTCTAAGTTAGAATCTTCCCATTAGACATGTTCATCATTAGAGTTACCCTTTGCTCTTGATGTTACCACTTTTCTTACAGTCACCTCAGCATAAGTGACCTGAGTCAGTCATCCTTGATACCTTCTTTTTTTCTGCTGTTTACATTCAGTTGGCTATTAAAATATTTTCCATTCTATTTCCATACTAGCCTTCTCAGTCAACCCATCCTTTCCTCACCTAATGTCTCATTTATCTTTGGCCACATGACATTTTCACTTATTTCTCTACCATTCTCTCATTTATTTATATCTTCATTTGTTGCTTTACCCATTTGTGCATTCAACAAAAATTATTGAGGCCTACTTACTATGTATTAGGCTTTAAGAATTCAATATTGATAAAAAAAATAGATATAATACATGTTTTCATGATGCAGAAGGGTTATAGAGGGAGCAACTGAGTAAGGACTGGAGGACTTGGAGATTACGGTAAGAAAATGAGATGTCTAGAACAGCCCTCATTGAGGACAAGTTCCATAGTGTGGCCATGGAAGTTTGTGACTGAAATGAAACAATAATCAGGGTTACGGGAGGTGAGTAGGTCAGAGTATTCAGGGTTTGGCAAACTGGATCGGTTGTCTGTGTGAATGTGGAAAGCACTGAGGTGACAGCGAGACATGGGATGGAGAGAAAGACAGTGGGCTCGGTGTCATAGTCTTCAGTAAATGAGGAACAGCAGCAACATAACAATAAAGATGGATGACACAAGTCTCAGTGGAGCAGGATTTTCCTCAGGGTGGGAAAAGTAGGAGTGAGGAAAGAGAAGGCTGTTCCAGGTCCCATCTCTAAGATATATGGGGTTAGAAGAATGGGCAGCCTTCATTAAAGAGAGCTGTTGGAGAAGAGACTAGTTCAGATGAGAGACTTTTTTTTGAGGATAGGAATTTGAATTTTTCATGAAGACTGGGAATAAGAGGGTCCAACATTGGAATGGAGTTTTTAGAAATCACAGCGAAGAACTTTGGGTTAGAAAGACAGTAAAGAATTAGGTTAATGGAGAGAAAACACAGAACAGAATCTGGAAGAAAGTATAAAAAAGTGACTGATAGTTTTGGGTACTTTCATCCTGGAGGATCATCCTAGAGTTTAATGTAGATGTGAGTCACGGTGAGTTCAGTTTTAATGTACTTTTTTTAGTTCCCGTGGTTCATAGTATTTTCTCCTCTGAGACTTTGGATTGGCTGTTCCTTCTTCCCAGAAAATTTTCCAGGCTGTGCACCAGTAACCAACCACCAACCCCTCGTCTTCACTTATCTGGCTAATTTCCTCTCATCCTTCAAAATCATGTTGGATCTGATTTCCCTCAAGACCCTCTCTGAATTCTCAAATCTGTGCCTCTCCTTTGTTCTTCTCTCATCTTATAATCATGTTGTATTATGGTAACAGTGGATCTACCACAATAAGCTGTAAACTTCACCTGAGCAAGAACTGCTTTTGTTTTTATATCTCTGCTGCCTATCAGAGTGCCAAGCATATAGTAAATTAGTAGATACTTAATATCTGTTTACTGAATACATGAAAATTGAAAAGTAGAACAAAGTTGAGATTTGGACTAGGAGAAATCTACACTGATTTCCACATTCACATAAAATCTCAGGTCTGCTATTTGTTAATTATGATAATCATAGAAAATTGAGGAAGAAAGGAATTGTCTTGCTAATAGTTTTACTGTGCATAGGGAGGCCCTATATCAGAATTTATTGATGTCCCATGTAAGCTGGGATGGTGATTCTAAATCAGAGCATGACCGAGATTCAGGTACCCTGACTCAGGGTTGAGGGTTCCTCCTATTATTTCTTTCTGCCAAGAGCATGGAACTTTCTTTAATGGAATCTTGGAAGTGTGGGGAGGGTAAAAGATTTTTTTCTTCTACCCTTATAAGACTCGGCTTGCAACAGGCAGATTAATAAGAGAAAAACAAGCAGAAAAATTTTAACTTGTATACCTTATGTATACATGAGGGATACCCAGGGAAAAATTAGTAACTTTACAAGATGGTTTAAAACTCAGGCTTAAATGCCACCTTTACTTTAAGAAAAAGAAAGAAAGAGGTAGGGGAGGCCAGTTTTGGAAAGGTGACCAGGAAAAGCAAGGTTACCCAGGGTAAAGTTCGTTATGCAGATTTAAGTGGAGCCTTCTACATTAAAACGAGTCTCGATGGGGGGTGGGAGGGAGGGGAGGGTGGGTGATGGGTATTGAGGAGGGCACCATTTGGGATGAGAACTGGGTGTTGTATGGAAACCAATTTGACAATAAATTTCATATATTGAAAAAAAATAAAAAAAATAAAATTTTGGATGGAAAAAGTAAAAAAAAAAAGAGTCTCTTGTAACTTAGAGACATCCTCTTCTTGGAACAGGGAAGGGAGATACCCTCACAAATGGAAATTTCCTTTGTAAATGTAAATTTCCCTTCTTAAAAAAGGTAACTTCCACTCTGTTTTCAGAGCCTCTCTTGTGTCTGCTGTTTCACAAAATAATCAGGGCAAAATTATCCTTATGGCAAAGGGGCATATTTGAATTAGCCTGTTCATTGCCTGACATTGTCTTCTTTTTACATATATAGATTTAGTTGTTCATGTTGTTTTTGCCACAGAATATCCTTTTCCCCTGTTTTGGTATTCTTTATTTTCCTAATGACTAGTTTTTAAAAAGTAAATATGCAGATATATCATAAAACTATTAGAAACCTGTTAAAAAGATTTACTTTATATGTAGTTAATTGATATGTAACAAGGATGGACTTTTTGTAGTAATATTTACATTAACATAGCCTGTTGGAGTGGAGGAAGTCAGTGGATCAATTAGGAATATCTAATACTTTACACTTTTATGAAATAATGCTGTCTTACAGAATATATTTAAGTAAGCAAATCATGAATAGGACCAATTTGATTTCCTAATAAATTTAATTCACTTTCATAGTTTTCTTAGGAACAAGTAACTTCCTTTGAATTTCAATTATTTTGTAGTAATATAAATGTCACATGAATGGGTATCCTAACCCTGGCTTCCTGGATTTTTGACTTTTTGTTTTTGTTTGTTTTACAGTGTTCTCCATTTTTATTAGAAATGGAGAATAGGACATAATGCTCCATAAATGAATTTAGACAAATGTCATTTGTGAATTCAACCTACAGTATCAAACAGAATGAAGTTTATTTGCAGATGAGGTTTCCAAAGTAAACACAGTAGGAATAGCCAGTTTTTATAAAATAAAAACCAATTTGTACTTTTCCCCAAAATTACCCTGAATATTTTTGCAGCTTCAAAAATATTTGGATAAGTCCCTTAGTATTTTTTCATTTCACTCACTCCTTATACTTCCTCTTTTAGCTGGGGTCTGGAAGTTAAATTCAGAATTTCACAAGAGAACTGTTCTTTTAGAAATTTCTAGCCTAAACAGATGTAGAAAAGTCTAGGATCCTAATGGAAAACCATTTATTACATATTTGAAGGTTTGTTAGACTCCATGACTTTTTTGGGGGAAGTTTAAACTTATTTTTGTTTTAGAAGATTAGTTTTTAACTGTTATTTTAAGGGTCACATAAATTTACTTGGCTAGCTGTATTGACCATAGAAGACTTTCCAAATATATGTTGATTTATGTAACTGTGGAATGAAGGAAGCAAAGTTTACTCCCATCTGGAGAGAGACCCTCTGAGCCTAGCTTCATTGAATAAACTCTAATAACATTTACAGTTTATCATTCCCTACCTAAAAGAACAATAAGCAAACGAATGTATTGTCCTTGTGCCAATATCAAAGAAAGGAATCAGTTGTGTTTTGGTTATAATGTTATTTTTTGATTATGCAGCTAAGTAGTTTTAAACGGTGCTTCATGGAGCTTGTTTGGGGGTAGGTCTTGGGGACTCTGAGGTGGACTCCCCTCCTACTGCTTCCTGTTGTCTATGTTTATTTCTGCCTAAGATTTGATTTGACGAATGTGTCCAGTTAAAAAAAAGAAATTTGAAGAGCATTGATATGGGTTGTTTTCTTTTTCTGGTCTTATTGAGGTATAATTGACCTCTAATGTATTAGTTTATGGTATATGATGTAATTGATGTCTATATTGTAAAATGATCACCACAATAAGTTTATTTAACATCTATCACTTCATGTAGTCACACATCTTTTCATGTGATGAGAACTTTCCAGATCCCCTTTCTTAAGAACTTTCAAATATATAATATAGTATTATTAACTATAATCAACATGCTGTACATTATATCCCTAGTACTTATTTAACGATGTAGGCTGTTGATTGCCACAAAAAAATGACATTGTTTGGTATTTATTTATGTAAAACCACCAGTCAGGAAGTCACTACTTTTCCACTTCAGAAATTAGAGCATAAAGAATGATAACAATAACATTAAGTTTGGGGATTGAAATATTAACTAAGTTTATTTTATGAAATTTTTTTTTCTGATGCCAACACTAGCATCAGCTTGAGTCTTCAGCCATAAGAAATAATTATTTATAATGTCAACTCTTCAAAGGTTATCAGGAGAAAATCTGTGCCCATATTTGGCAAAAGTCAGGGCTAAAAAAGTATGTACTATTTTTAACTTGTGAGAGAGCATTTACAAAGATGGCAAAAGGTTGTGTCCTCCTTCTGCATAGCTGCCGCTTGAATCCTTGGGCCCACCTGAATTAATCTTTCCTTCCTTGAAACTCTTCTTGCTTCTCTGATCTCTATTATAGGTGTTGCCTGTGAGTTCTTGGGGGCAGGGGTTTTATCTTAAACACTTTTAGCATCTTATCCTACTGTGATGTTCAGTTACTGTTCTTTTTGAACAATGAATGAATGAATGAATCACAGTGTGTGTATATGTGTATATATATATATTTTTATATATACATACATATATATGTGTGTGTATACACATGCATACATTTATATACATATATATGCATATATTCACTTTACCCCATATGAACACAAAAAAGCATACTTATGACATGTATCTTTGTATTCTTATGATACTAATCATATTTCTATACATATTATATATTCACATAACTTTATAACCAGTATTGCTGATGTGGGGTTTGCATGAAGTACATTTTGATGAATTTTGATGAATTTATACACCTGTGTAACCACCTCCATAATCATGATATAGAACATTTCCATGCCCCTTGGACCTTCCCTCATGCCTTATTCCAGTCAATTCTTTTCCTTGCCATTTAGCATGTCAACTTTCTGTCACTTGATCAGTTTATTTTTTCCAAAATTTCACATAAATGGAAACTTTGGTGTCTAGCTTTTTTCAGTCAACTTGATATTTTTGAAATTCATCCAAATTGTTACGTGTATCATTCTTTTTTGTACGTTTGATTTTATGGATATACCACCATTTATTTAACCATTTCCCAGTTGTCAGACAATTGAATGTTTTCCAGGGTTTGTTTTCTTTGGTTAGGGTTGTGTTGAACATTGCAATATGGTTCTTTGTGCAAACATATGTTTTTGTTTCTCTTGGATGAATGATTAAGAGTAACCAGGTCATATGCAAGTACATAGTTTATAAAAAAACTACCAGGCTGTATTCCAAATGATTGTACCATTTGATATTTACACTAGTGATGAATGAGTGCCTGTTGATCCCCATTGTTGCTAATAGTTGGTAACATGAATCTCTTTAATTTTAGCCATTTTAATATTTCTTACTTTTTAAATTTTTTTTGAATATTTATTTTTGAGAGAGAGAGAGAGAAAGAGAGACAGAGACAGAGCATGAGCGGGGGAGGGGCAGAGAGAGAGGGAGACACAGAATCCGAAGCAGGCTCTGGGCTCCAAGCTGTCAGCACAGAGCCCGACACGGAGTCGAACTCACGAACTGTGAAATCATGACCTGAGCCGAAGTCGGACACTCAACCGACTGAGCCACCCAGGCGCCCCTTAATAGTTGTTATTTTTAAAAATTTATTTTTTTTAGAGAGAGAGAGAGTCTAAGCAGGGGAGAGGGGCAGAGAGAGAGAGAGAGAGAATCTTGAGCAGGCTCCAAGCTCAGCACAGAGGCTGACGTGGGCCTTGATCCCCTGACCCTCACATTATGACCTGAGCCAAAATCAAGAGTTGGATGCTCAACTGACTGAACCACCTAAGTGCCCCATTAAAAAAATCTTTTTAAAATTTATTTATTTTAGAGAGAGAGAGCAGGGGAGAGGGCAGAGGGAGAGTTAATAGTTGTTTATTTTTATCTCATTGTGGTTTTAATTTACATTCCTTTTGTAACTAATGATGTTGAACATGTTTTTTCATGAGATTATTAGCCATTTGTATATGTTCTTTTGTGAAGTGTCTGTTCAAACTTGTTGCCTATAATTTATCAGGCTGCCTTCGTTATTGATTTTCTAAAATTTTGTTAAGGATGTTTTCTACTTCATAAGGGATAATTATTCTTGTAATGTTTTGCTGACTTTGAAATTAGAGTTTTGAAAAACGACTTAAATGCTTCCACTCCTATTTTTTTGTTGTTTTTAAAGATTTTATTTTTAAGCAATTGCTACACCCAGTGTGAGACTTGAACTTACAACCCTGAGATCAAGAGTTTCACACTCTATTGACTGAGCCAGCCAGGTTTCCCTCCACTCCTGTTTTCTAAGAGAGTTTGTATAAGATTGATATATAGTTTTTTCATTACTGCCTGTTTCATCTTAGTTACTAAATTTATTGACAAAGTTTTTTGTAATATTTCCATATTATCCTTTTAATGCCTGGAGAATCAATAGGGATGCTACTTCTTTTATTTTTGATATTGGTTATGTTTGTCTTCTTTTTTGTCTGATCAGTCTGGCCAAAAGGCTATCAAATTTTAAAATTTATTTTAAGGAAACAGCTTTGAGTTTTATTGATATCTTTCTTTTTTGTCTGTTTTATTGTTTCCTGTTCTTTCTTACTTTGTGTTTAGCTTACTATTCAATTTTCTGAAGGTAGGAGTGTAGATTATTTTTTTGTTCTGGGACTTGTTTTTTGGTATAAGTATTTAATGCTATAAATTTTCCTGTAAGCATTGCTTTAGCTGCACTACAGGAGTTAGAATCTATTGTTTTTATTTTTATTCAGTTTAAAATATTTTCTAATTTTTTTGTGCTTTCTTTTTTGATCCATGAGTTAATTAATTTATTTTTAAAGTTTATTTATTTATTTTAAGAGAAAGAGAATCCCAGGCAAGCTTTGCCCTCCACATTGAACCTGGCACAGGACTCGATCTTGCTACCATGAGATCATGACCTAAGCCGAAATCAAGAGTTGGATGTTTAACCGACTGAGCCACCCAGGTGCCCCTGATCCATGGATTATTTAGTAGCATATTATTTCATTTCCAAATATTTGGAAATTTTCCAAATCCCTTTCTCTTAAAGATATCTAGGGGCGCCTGGGTGGCGCAGTCGGTTAAGCGTCCGACTTCAGCCAGGTCACGATCTCGCGGTCCGTGAGTTCGAGCCCCGCGTCAGGCTCTGGGCTGATGGCTCAGAGCCTGGAGCCTGTTTCCGATTCTGTGTCTCCCTCTCTCTCTGCCCCTCCCCCGTTCATGCTCTGTCTCTCTCTGTCCCAAAAATAAATAAAAAACGTTGAAAAAAAAATTAAAAAAAAAAAAGATATCTAATATGATTCCACTGTAGTCAAAAACCATGCTTTGCATGACTTTATTTTGAAATCGCTAAGGCTTGTTTTACAGTGAGGCATAGATCCACACGCACTTGAAAATGTGTGTTTTTCTTTTGTTGATTGAAGTGTTCTATAATGTCAATTAGATCTAATTGTCTGGTAGTATTTTCCAGATTTATATGCTTAATTATTTGGTGTCTACTTGTTCTAACCATAAGAAATGCCAAAATTTAATTGTATATGTGTTTACTATCTTTTAGTTATGTTATATCTTGCCTCATGTATTTGAGTTTCTGTTATTGCGTACATACACGTATAGAATTATTATATGTTCTTGTTGAATTGACCCTTTCTCATTTTGAATTCTCTTTTTTTGTTGCTGGTAATATTTCTTTTTCTGAAATCTAGTTTTTCTTATGTTAATAAAACAATTCCAGTTTGCTTATGTTTAATGTTTACATAATAAATCTTTTTTTCGTCATTCTTTTGCCCATAATCCATCAGTGTCTTTATATTTAAAGTGTGTTTCTGGTAGGGGCGCCTGGGTGGCGCAGTCAGTTAAGCGTCCGACTTCAGCCAGGTCACGATCTCGCGGTCCGTGAGTTCGAGCCCCGCGTCAGGCTCTGGGCTGATGGCTCAGAGCCTGGAGCCTGTTTCCGATTCTGTGTCTCCCTCTCTCTCTGACCCTCCCCCGTTCATGCTCTGTCTCTCTCTATCCCAAAAATAAATAAACGTTGAAAAAAAAAATCTTAAAAAATAAAGTGTGTTTCTGGTAGACAGCATATGATTGGATCTTAATTTTTGTATCCTGAATGATACTCTCTTTTTTAACATTGGAGTATTTAGACCATGATATTTAATATAATTATCAATGCATATAGGCTTAAATATATCATCTTACTGTCTGTTTTTGTTCCATGTGTTCTGTTACACTTTTTTCTTTTTTTTTTTTCTGTTCACTTTTTCATTAATTGAGCATATTTTGTGTCTCCTTTAATTTCCATTTATTAACTATAGCTCAGTGTTTTATGTTTATAGTGCTTCATTTAAACTTTAATATCAATTTTAACTTATCACAATGTACCTTCAGTAATATAACCTTTCATTTTATAAAAATAACTTTTACGACAGTATATTTTCATTTCCCTCCTTTCACCCATTCATGCATTGTCATGATTAATTTTTTCTGCATATATTATGAAACAGTACATTGCTATTCACATATAATGTTTTAGATGGTCAGTTGTCTTTTAAATAAATTTTTAAAATAGCATTTTATAATTATCCTTACATATGCCATTTTTTACTTTATTACTTTGAGAAGGTCTGAGTTTCAACTTGGTATTTTTTTTCTTGGTGCCTGAGGTGCTTCCTTTAATATTTCTTGTGATGCAGGTTTGCTAGTGACAAAATATTTCAGCTTTTCTTCTTCATTTTTTCTTTCCTTCCTTCCTTCCTTCCTTCCTTCCTTCCTTCCTTCCTTCCTTCCTTCCTTCCTCAAGAAGTGTTATTTTGCCTTTGCTGTACATGGAATTCTAAGTTGACTTTTCTTTTTTCTAACACTGATTGCTTAGTTTTTGTGAGAAGTCTGCAGTTATTCTTACATTTGTTCATTTGTGGGTAATGTGCCTCTTCTTTGATTGCTAAGATTTTCTCTTTGTCACCTGTTTTTCTCTGCTTTATTATGGACTTCTTTTGGTGTTTATCTTACTTGGTTTTTGTTGACCTTTTGGATCTCTGGATTTATAGCTTGTATCATATTTGAAAATATTTTGGCCATTATATATTCATATATTTTTTCTGTTCTTGTTCTCCTTTGGGATATCAATTACATATATTTTAGACCATTTGATATTAACCCACAGATTATTGAGGTTTTGTTCATATTATTTAATAATTATTATCTCTGTGCATCATCTTGAATGGTTTCTATTGTTATTTCTTCAGATCATTAATCTTTACTTCTACAGTGTTTAAACTTTTGTTAATGCTATATAGTATATTTTTTATTTTAGATACTATATTTCTGTTTTTAGAAGTTCGTTTTTAAATTTCTCTTCTCATTATGTTCATGTTTTCCTTTATATCCCTCAGCATGTGGAGCGTATTTATAGCAGGTGTTTTAACATTGTTGTCTGCTAGTTCTATGATTTCTGTCATTTCTTTGTCTGTTTCAGTTGACTAGTTATGGTTTATGTTTTCCTGCTTCTTTGTACGTCTAGTGATTTTGGGTAATAGGCTAGACATTATTAACTTTATACTGTTGAGGGTTGGATTTTGTTGAATAAATTTTAAGATTATGAGACTATATATGACAGGGAGTTAAGTTACTTCTGGATTTGGTTGATCCTTGTGGCTGGTTTTTAAGCCCTTATAGAGTGAGTAAAAATATGCATTTAGTCCAGTGATAATTTAGTCTTACTTATAAAGGATGGCCCTTCTGTGGTCTCCACTAATTTCCCCATCAATTCAATAAGGCCTCTCTGCTCTGGCTAGAAAGAACTCATGCAATCACTGGTCCTGTGTGATCTCTAGGAATTTTTATCTTATTTATCCCAAGTACTTTTCCTTCTGTGGGAAGTAGTTGTCTCTTGTCCTCATGGGGTTTATCCTATACGTGGTGCAGATTGTTACTCAGACAAAAACTAAAGAGGCCTCCTGTGGAAATATCTGGCTCTTTTTGTCTTCATAGCCCTTTCTTCTCTATAATTCTTTTCTTAATATTCTAGTTGCTTCAGCCTCTCCAAATTCAGATATCTGTCTCCTCAGCTCAATTTGATTTCCAGGCTGGAACTTGCCGCCAGCTAGAAATCTTAGGCTCATCTCATTTGTTTGTAATCTCTTAAGGATCACAATCCTTTGTTATCATTGGATTATATATTTTAAGAAGCTGTTTTCTCTATTGCCAAGTGTTTTAGTTGTTTTGGGGAAGATAATTCCTATCTCAGTACTCCCTCATGAAGCAAAATTGATATGAAAGTGTCTGAAACAGGTTACTAAGCCAATCAAATAAACATTGTGTCTGTTTGGGAAAGCAGGTGGTGCTTTGCAAAGAATGTTTTATAGAGGACCCATGGGAGACCAAATGGAGGAAACTGCCAAGGGCATGATATCTCAGAATCAGAGCTGTTTTACTGTATCATGTCATATAATGGTCATTATGCAATGAATAAAATTTGTTATTTTAAATGACTCAACAGTACTGACTTGGGGGAGACAATGCAAATTATTAGGTATAAAGTGACAAAATAGGCTAGCTATAAATAACAGAAACCCTAAAATCTTAAAATGGTATAAAGCTGAATATTAATGGTTAAGAACTGATATTATACTAATATATTATTAGAAATGATTTATAATAATGGAAAAGTACTGTCCTTGGACAAGCAGTGTGGAGGTTCCTCAGAAAATTAAAAATAGACCTACCCTATGACCCAGCAATAGCACTGCTAGGAATTTATCCAAGGGACACAGGAGTAATGATGCATAGGGGCACTTGTACCCCAATGTTCATAGCAGCACTCTCAACAATAGCCAAATTATGGAAAGAGCCTAAATGTCCATCAACTGATGAATGGATAAAGAAATTGTGGGTTATATACACAATGGAAGCCTTTATTTTATATTTGTCTGGTAGTCATCCTTGTTTGACACAAGAACTGTGAGAAACTTGAGGAATTCTAGAAGAGCAAAAGTTAATGAAGGGGATTACAAATTCAGTATATTAGAAAAGAATATTCATTCTTAAGAGTGAAGATATTTTACTAAGTGAATTTATAAATATAAAGATAATATACAGAAAGGATACCAAACTTACACAGGGAAGAACAAGAATTACTATAGTTTGCTTACATGATGACGTGCAGACCTAAAGACCATGATTGTATAATTTTTGAAAATCATTTAACAGAATTTACCACCATCTCTTTTGAGTTATCGACATCACTGAAGCAGAGAACTGGGTGATCTGATTAAATCATTTTCTGAAATTATTATGTTCGATAAGTAAATGGTAAATCTTTCATTGTTAGCTGTGTTAAAAACCACCTTTTTACTTTTAAGTTGTGACCAAAGTTTTTCTTTTTTCTAAACTATCTGCATGATTACACTACATGTCACTACATTAAAGGACTTTGTTCTTCTATTCAGTCCTCTAAATTAAGTCTCTTAAGTTATGGGTTTAACTTCTATTGCTCCGTTATTAAGATTTATAAACACAAGTGTATGTCTATAACTAAATGGATCAGAACACTTTGAATGAGTAGCACCTTAGCCCCTTTAATTATATCTACGCTGAGCACAGGAAGGGCAGCAGCCAGTCTCCTACCCTGCAATCCATTTTTCCAAGAAAAAAATTGACTCTAGTTTTCTCTTTTGCTATGCCAATGATACTGTGCTTTTATGGCTCAAGAGAATGATTCTATGTCATGTGTACGATACCAAATTTAATTCAAAAATAGTCTCTTTGCAGTTGTGTAGTCATCAAGAAAGGATTCACCAATTGGAAGTCTACCTTCTTGAGTTAAAAAAAAAAAAAAAAAAGAAGTGCCTGAATGCTTACTGCATACTTGAGATTCTGTCTAAAGACATAAGCGTTTGCATAACACAGATCTTGCCCCATTTCATTGAGCAAAGCACTTTAGTAAACATTCTAGGACTTAATATTAATATAAAGATTGCAAATACTTGAGGTGCTGTGTTCTGCATGTTCTTTTGGGGGAAAAAAAACTAGCTAGAGGAGAAAAAGGGATATAAAAATAGACAGATAGATAGATAGATAGATAGATAGATAGACTGACCCAGTTGTTACATGCTCCGTACCTTATAATCATTCATGATCTAAATGAAGTAAACATCCAACATACATAGTTAAGTAGGTAAATACCCAAGAGATTTTTTAGTTGGGTGTTTAGAAACTTTTAATAGGTCTTAAAAAGGTAAAGCTTAAATGTATCTACTTTGAAAAGGTTGAGGATGTTTATTTCTCATTATAACGCTTTTTTATTCATCTATATTACTTGCACAAAATATGTTTATAGATCGGTCTCATGTTCAAGTTTCCAATCTTAAGTCAAATGTTTCATAATAAAGAAAAGCATGGAGTTTCTTTTTAGGTAGTTATGCTTACTGTAATATCAAATTTAGTTTTACATATGGAATGCATCATAAAGTTATACTGTGGAAATTTTTATTTAATGCACTTTGTAATGTCAGCACTCTAGCCCAAGTCTTCATCACCTCACACCTGTATTACTTCAATGATTTCTTCTTTCTCTATTTCTACTTTCCCCAATCTAGTCCAGTAAGATAAGCTTCCTAAAACATCACTGCAATCACATCTGGCCCATGTTCTAAAACCCAACCCTTGCTGCCAATTGAATGGTATCCAAATTGTTTTTGTTGGAATCCGAATCCCTCTATAATCTGGTCTCACCTTGCCATCCAAATATGTCTCCACATATTTCCTAATACTTCATTCCCCACTCTAATTAGACTATCTCCACCTCCACACA
Organism: Herpailurus yagouaroundi; assembly: GCF_014898765.1. NCBI lineage: Eukaryota > Metazoa > Chordata > Mammalia > Carnivora > Felidae > Herpailurus > Herpailurus yagouaroundi. Next base: position 12,502,603 of record NW_024412426.1, read on the forward strand.
GTGTGGCGTACTTTGCTGTCTCAGCATTTATGCTCCTAAAACTTCTTTAACTTAAAATAATCTCACCTTCTAGCTTTTAACTTCTTGTTATTTCACTTTTGAAGAGCCCTCTTCTATCCCACCTAATACATGAATCCTTCCTGGAGTGTACCTACTATATGGATGCTTTCCTGGTCTGACCATCTGCAGTACTTACTTTCTGTTTTGGCACATTTCTTACCTATTATAATGTATTTTAAATGGAATTTATTTAGCAATAAGTGGCATGTCATAGATTCATTACAAGTGGTTTTTTTTTCCTAACTAGCACATAAAATAATAGTGCATCTTACAATTTATGGTATCCTAAGAGTTGAAAAAAATTAGTGTATATATTATTTATTGATACTAGTAGTTTCCTTTGTGTCTGGTGTGTTGCCCACATTATTATAAATTTTGCTACCATGGAAGCCTTTTGTTTCTTTCTTCCCATCTTATGTCTTTTGAATACCCTATAATTCTAGATATATAGTTGGGCTTCTTGAATTTAATTAGTGAAATTTTATTTCAATTAAATTATGCCTAAAAATACAATGAATATGCTTGGTTATAAAAGTGCTTTTATGAATAATTGTTAACTTTTCTATTTTAAACTTTCCATTGAAGCATTATTTATGTGCAGAAAAGTGCACATAAGCGTGCATTTTCACAAACTCAACATACCCTGGGTCACCAACATCCAGATTGAGAAACAAAACATTACCAGGACCCTAGAAACCCTTTTTCAGCTCACCTTCTAGTTACAAGGGTTACTCTTATCCTGTCCTCCAAAAGCATAGATTAGTTTGGCAAATTTTGTCCTTTACATAAATGCGGTCAGACAGCATGTGCACTTTAGCATGTGGCTTCTTTTGTTCAACAATGTATAGGCGAGGTTCTGCCGCATCGCTGCCTGTAGTTGTAGATCGTTCATTCTCATTCATTTATTGAATTCTGTTTTATGAATACACCACAATCTATTTATCCTTTCCATTGTTTATACGTATTTGGATAATGTCCAGTTTTGATCTAATGTACATGGCACTGCTCTGAACATTCTAAGTGTATCATTTGTTGTACATATGTATTAATTTCTCTTGGTTAACTATCTAGAGTGAGAAGGCTGGTCACAGAATATAGGTTCACCTTCAGTAGATGACACCTGTTTTCCAAAATTGATTCAGTTTACACCCAAGGGTACTAGTATATAAGAAAACACTTGGTGTTTTCTGCCTTTTTCATTTTAGCTATTCTGGTGGAAGTATATGGCATTATTATTATTTTTTGTACAAATAAAAAAAATGCTTCCAGCAAAACTGTTTGATTTTCCTTCAGAAATATATTCAGTTATTGAATATAAGCACTTTTATGTTGAAATATAAGGATTCATATGAAAATAATTACTGAAGCTATAAAGATTACTCATTTTGGATATTTACTTGACTATAGTTCAATGTCTGTAAGACTAATAAACATCATTTGGGGCTGTTCTGGTGATATATTTCTGGTGATATTTAACTATAATCCTTTTTGTCTTTGTGGGAGTTTCTTGAACATTTCATTTAGTCTCTAGAATTATTCATTTGGTTCTCCTAACTTCTGAGTCAAGAATTAGTTACTCTCATTCCTGGGTATTGGGGTCAACTTAATTAGCATTTTGTTGATTACTTCTTTGGATTAATATCATTTGTAATTTTTTTGTTTACAAATATGTCTGATTCTGATCAGACCAGGATTATTGGGGTGTCTGGGTGGCTCAGTCCATTAAGCGTCCAACTTTGGCTCAGGTCATGATTTCACGGTTCATGGGTTCAAGCCCCATGTCGGGCTCTGTGCTAACAGCTTAGAGTGTGGAATCTGCTTCAGATTCTGTGTCTCCCTCACTCTCTGCCCTCCCGTGCTCACACTCTGTCTCTCTCTCGTTCAAAAATAAACAAAAAATTTTTAAAAACACAAAAATTAAAAAAATACCAGCATTATTAATTGTGTAAAGTTAGAAATAAAATGTTTGAGCTCCACTGATGCTATTATTTATTATGAGTATATGTTGCAAATGAAAACTGTGATTTGAAATCTATGCATTAAATTTCTAATGAATTAATATTTATCACTGATTTTTTATCTGTTCCAGTGTATTTTATGTGCTTAAAGTATTAGATAATTAGCCTATAATTCCATTTCCCTACCCTATGATTGCTGAGAGAAACACTGTGGCCATTTTTGTTGTCAATATTCTTTCCTATTTACGTTCAGGCCAAGACATTTGGTTTCTTAGTGAATCATAAAACTATATTTTTTTAATTGCACTAAAATCAAAGATGCTGACTTCAGTATATTTATCTCCAGAGGTTTGTACAGGTTGTGTGGCTAATTACCATAAAAATTAATTATGACTTAGGAATGAGATAGGTGAACTCCCTCTATCACAATGTTCCATTTACAAACTAAGGCCTTAGAAAATAACCAAGGTATCAATGCAGTTTTTTTTTAATTTTTTATTTTTTAATGTTTTTATTTTTGAGAGAGAGAGAGAGAGAGAGAGAGACAGAGCATGAGTTGGGGAGGAGCAGAGAGAGATAGGGAGACACAGAATCCGAAACAGGCTCTAGGCTCTGAGCTGTAGCACAGATCGTGACGCGGGGCTCGAACTCACAAGCTGTGAGATCATGACCTGAGCCGAAGCCAGATGCTCAACCGACTGAGCCACCCAGGCACCCCATGAATGCAGTAGTTTTATGAAACCATGATAAATTTACAAGTACTGTATTTCTTTTTTGTGGTGTGGAAACTCAAAGTTCTCAGTTCAACCAGTCCATGATGGATTGCATGTTAAGAGCCTTTTACTAAATAAGAACCTGTAAGGCATTTCTTGCATTGTCACTGAGTAACAAACATCTAGTCTTAGGATTTGCCTCTTTTCCTGATAGGCTGGACACTGATTAGCTCATTACCTATAAATTGCTGCATTTAAGTTTTTGCCTCCTAACCTCAACCTTAAGTATCTTATTACAATCTCATTTAATAATAAAAAAATTCTGCTTCAGGCATGAAGTCTAATTTCTTCTGTATTTTAATTGTCTATTAGATTCATGAGTATATAGTAAGTTCTTAGAATAATATGTATTGAAATAAGTGTATGAAGCTGTATGTGGAGGGCGCCTGGGTGGTCCAGTCAGTTAAGCTTCTGACTTCTGACTTTGGCTCAGGTCACAGTCTAGCACTTCATGGGTTCAAGCCCCACATCGGGCTCTGTACTGACAGCTCAGAGCCTGGAGTCTGTTTCAGATTCTGTCTCCCTCTCTCTCTGCCCTTCCCCCACTTGTGCTCTGTCTCACTCTCTCAAAAATAAACATTAAAAAAAAAACTGTATGGGGGCGCCTGGGTGGCGCAGTCGGTTAAGCGTCTGACTTCAGCCAGGTCACGATCTCACGGTCCGTGAGTTCGAGCCCCGCGTCAGGCTCTGGGCTGATGGCTCAGAGCCTGGAGCCTGTTTCCAATTCTGTGTCTCCCTCTCACTCTGCCCCTCCCCCGTTCATGCTCTGTCTCTCTCTGTCCCAAAAATAAATAAACGTTGAAAAAAAAATTAAAAAAAAAAACAAAAAACAAAAAACAACTGTATGTGGAGTAAAATCCTAATTATGTAAATAGGTCTACAGATAAGCCCAGGTATACACACACATGCACAAATATGGAAAGAAATACCAAAATATTGATTATTTGCAGGTAGTACAATAGTGTTATTTATTTTCTTCTTATACGATTGTCTCTTTTCCAGTTTTTTTACATAGCATATGTTACTGTTTTGATAAGAAAGTTTCAATATAAAATTTGAAAACAAGAATGTAATATGAAGTTATTTATGTTAGGTGTAGAAGCAGGATTTTTAGAACTGATCCCTCAAAACTTTTAGTCAAACTGAATCCCAGTGTTATGCAATTGATAAGAGAAACCAGATTTCTTCTAATTGTTTCAGTATATAAATCAGTTTAATAGTCATGAACAGTTTTATAGTCATTCTGTTGTAGTATAGGAATCCAAATCTAATTAGCTTACCTAGTCTTTGAAATGATAGGTACACTATAACTTAAGAGTTTTTTTTCTCATTCTTTATTAAAGGTAGTCATTTTTAATTGGTATAACATTTTGTGTTTATAGCAGATTTTAAATAAACTCTCATGTTTTAGCTTTCCTTTTTCCTCTTAGTAGTTGAAGTATTCGCCTTTTAATGTGATGCCTCTTGAACCATACTTTCCTTTCACATTTCTGGTCAGAGTTAAGCAGTATCATCAATCTTGTTTCTCATGCCAGAAATCTGAGTCATTCTAGACTTTCCTTCTTTTTCACATCTCACATTAAATTGTCACCTAAGGAGGGCATCTGGGTGGCTCATTTGGTTAAGCGTCCGACTTTGACTCAGGTCATGATCTCACAGTTCGTGAGTTCAAGCCCCGTGTCAGGCTCTTTGCTGACAGCTCAGAGCCTGGAGCTTGCTTCAGATTCTGTGTCTCCCTCTCTCTCTGCCCCTCCCCAACTCACACTCTGTCTCTCTCTCAAAAATAATAAATGAACATTAAAAAAAATTAAAAAAAATTGTCACCTAGGTAATGTTGGACCTAAAGTATCTTTGCATCTATTTCGTCTTCTTCCTTCCTGCTATCTATTGGTTTTCATTATCTTTTGCCTGGTCTATTTTAACTGCCACATTGCTGATCTCTCTACTTCCAGTCTTTCCCTGACCCTCCCAATTCATCCTGTATATTCTTCCAGTATGATCCATCTTATATATAAACTTAATTGTGATACTGTGTTTCTAATTTCCTTCATGACTTCCACAGATCCTCAGGGTAAGGTCTGGCATCTAGCATGGCATGGAAGGACTTTTGTTTTCTTCCAAGTCCTCCCCCACTTTTATTTCTTACCACTTTGTATGCACACCAGCCACCACACACTTTTGAACCTCTCAGATATGCTGTGTTGTATCCTTCCTCCATGTCTTCGAACTTGCTGTTCCTTCTGTCCCAAATGCTCCTCTTCTGCTTGTTCCATTTGCTTCCTGCTCATCCTTCAAAACCCATCTCAAGTATGGATGGCTACCTTTCCCAGATAAACCCAGAGTTCATCTGTGCATCATACCTGATACACACTTTTATTATTGTACCTCTTAGCGTCCTGTCATTGTTTATTTACATGTTTGTTTTCTCCACTAGACTATGAATTCTCCCCACCCAAGAGTATATCCATTCTTTACCCCTTGGTGTCTCTCTATAGCATGGGATCCTGCTTCTTTTTTCTTTCTGGCTTTTAAAAGATAAGGTTCCCATTTTGATATTTAACTCATTTCCTCTCCTCCAGAGTATATGTATTCACTTTTCCTTTTTATACATGCTGAAGATTTCAGGATAATACTCATTCACCCACCCTACCTACTCCTAGTTAATTCTGTAAAATGGGAGAAATGCACAGTTGTTGTTCAATAAGGATTGTGATAGTATTATTTATGGGAAAACTGAATGGGAAAAGAGAGAAGAACCTTCTGTCTCTTATCTCATATTTACCCCACACCCAGTCATAGACCCACTATTGAGTGGCCTTCAAGAAGCAGAAAAAACTCTGACATTGATGGTGCCATTTGATTAGTGTGATAAGTTGGCAGGGACATTGTAATAAATGGGTTCTTTGAAGAATGGGAGTGGAGGCAAGATTACAGTGAAGGTAACAGAACTTAAGTCTAAGGGACTTTGTTTTGTGTGAACCCCTTCCAAGGTTCTGGGAAATGAGTTGAAATGTGTTCACAGAATTAAAAAGTGTGAGGAACAGATATGCAAAAGTAAGACATTTAAACTGTGATTGGTCAAGACTGCTGTCTTCTTCAACTCCAACTTCCCCCCTCAACCCATGTGCCCTTGTGTCCAGTGAAATTGGGGTGGCCTTGACTATTTTTTAGTAGTATAAAACCACTAAAGTTCTAGCAATACTATAGGCACCAAATGTGTCAATATATGAAGTTGAAAGTGTTAAAGAATCCCAGATAAGAATTTAAAAGTGCTTTTTGATAAACAATATTAGAGAAAAGACTAAATTATCTTTCTATTCTCTTTATAGAAAATATTATGCATTTTTTATTATGGGAATAAGACAAAGAATATCAGTCAAAATGCAGTGAAAAAGTATCATAGACTCTTGTTCGTTAACAATAACAAAATTGTTGTTAACTTCTAGATTTGTCAGGCTTTAATAATTTGAAATGTATCTGATTTTTTATCACAGGTAACTATTTTTGTTCCAACTTTTATAGTTGTGATTTTATATTTTTTTTCCTTAAGTAGGGCCGCCAAACTGAACAAGCTTTGGCCCCAGAGGATTTGAGTCTGTCTCTAAGGAGGAAGTTTAGGGAAACATCGATGTTCTGTTATCGTCTGCTGAAGCAGCTTTTCATTGCTTTTCAGAGACCCAGAACTTTCTCCCCTGCTCAAAACATGAATTTATTAGTGGTAAAACAGAATATATTACCCTAGTTTATTTGTTTATTAAATTTTATTAATTTATTTTGAGAGAGAAAGAGCATGAGAGGGGGAGGGGCAGAGAGAGCAGGAGCCAGAGATCCCAAGCAGGCTCTGTGCTGTCAGCCCGGCGCCTGACGTGGGGTTCAAACTCTTGAACCATGAGATCACGACATGAGCCAAAACCAAGAGTTGGACACTTAACTGAGCCACCCAGACATCCCAACCCTAGTTTATGGTAGCAAATGCCAAATGCAGGGGTTCTCTAGTTGCTTAAAATCTGGCCTTGTTAAACTATCATAGGCGGGAACATACTCTTTCACCCTTGTGTATCTAGTATAGAACTGCTATTTGGTAAAATGATTGTACTTAAATGTTTATTGACTTAATATAAAATCCATTTTCAGGCCATAAATCAGTTTTATTCTTCCATCAGCTGTTAAAATACTGTGATAATTAGTTTTAACATAAATAGAGATACTATTTAGCCCAAAGACCCTAATAGGCTATGGATTGGATGGCTCTTCCCATTATTTCCTCCCCCCGCCCCCCAGGGTTGAAATATGTTCTCCTGCCTCTGTTTCACTTTTACTTTGTTATCTATTCTTTTTCGGACTAGATTACCTGTTGGTACATGTTGGTGTGCTGATGGGTCTTTCTCTGACTTAATCCATTACTTTCATTAACTTCCCAAATTTGAGTCTTGCTTTACTTTCCCCTTTTACCCTTGGGACCTCCTAAGATTTGCACAGTTGTTTCCAACTACCATCTCTGGAGGGATGATTTAGTTGTAGGAGCTAATAAAGTTTTACTGTAATTTGAAAGGACGATGTTTGGCAAGAGCTGAATATTCACCTATTGCTAACATTATTATTATTGCTAATGTTACCAGTAAAATCCAGGCTGTTACATAAATTGAAGGGCCCTTACTAAAGATTAGAGGGAATCTGGAAAGAGTTAGTGTTACTGAGGTTTTTGTGTATGGTGCCAGGTTTTAAAAGCTGTGTAATGTTGAAGTTTTACCACCTCTATAAAGCTTTTCTCAATAATTTTAGTCCACGTTGATGGCTCCTCTTCCTGACTCCCTAAAGCACATCGTTATTAGCATTTATGCCTTGTGGAACCTTTGAATGACTGGACCTTTAAAATCCTCCAGTTTCTCTCCTCATTGAATGTACTTAAAGCTGTACTGAATGACATTTGAATGTATACTTCCTAAAGCTTCGTTTTTGAGTTTGTTATTAATTCTTAGGAGGCTGTTTGGAAATATGGAAAATATGATGAAATCTTGAGTACTTTACTTTAAAATCAACACTTGTTAGAGCAGATATACACAAATGGCTCCTTTTAGTGGTGTATGGCCTGGGGTCAATGAAGCTTGCCTATAACTTGACTGAATGTTAAAATGTCTAAATAATGTGTAAATCAGGAATGGTGCAAATCAACATATCAGCGTGGAGACAGTTAAGTCATTAAGGGACATGTTTGCAGTGCCCACCCAAGTTCTTACAGTGGTTCATATCATGAGATTTATAATTTGAGGGATCCTCAACCAGCTGTATTAGGATCTATTTGTTCCAATATGGTTATGATTAAGGAAGAAAAGAATGGTAGTGTATAGGCTATAAGATTTTCCCATCTCAATGAGAAGAGCACTTGTATTAAGTTAATCAGCCAACTGCTGTTAAGTATTTAATGCATTTAAATCACCTCTCCTGTGTTTTTCCCAAACTCAACAAACACCTGACAGTGCAGTGTATTTACGTTTTAAGTGTATGTGGAGGGATGTCGTTTTAAACTAAGGCATAATTTGAAAGTTGCGTAGAGTCAAAATTATGCTTAAAACCCATTGAATCATTTCTAAATTATTAGGACATAGGTCCTTAGAAGCTCAAAATCTGATTTATTTTCCTCTCTCCCCTTCTCCCACCTTTCCTCTCCTTCTTTCCCTCCCTCCCTTCTTTCTTCTCCCACTTCTTCCTGCCCCCTCTCTTTTCTTCCTTGGGTCAGTTGGAATCTAAGATTTCTTTCAAAGGTAGGAATGTTAGGAGTGATGGGAACCTAAAGAACATCACCCTATATTATAATCTTACCATGATTAACAGCATGAGATTTAGGGTTCTTTGCCTTTTTTTGGAATCTTATATCTTATCCTTACTGACAATGTGTTACATACAATAAAATGTAAATATTTACAGGATATGGAAAAAATTTAATGAAGTAAAATTTGTGAAGTTCTTAGGACAAGGCTTAGCATGTAAGTGCTTCTTAAATGGCATCCATCATGAGATAGATAGATAGATAGATAGATAGATAAAATGGTAGCCATCAAAACAATTATACAGTTATAATTTGAAGCCCAGAATAAGTCTGCTTCTAGAAGCCAATAGAGAAATCACGTGGTCATTAAGTGTCCTCATAAATATATGATTGATGTACATTTGGCAAATGTATGTCTGCCCCAAAGAAATAAGTTCCCTACCCTAATTTTATTCAATATCAGCTGAAATTAGGTTCCTGAACCAGATCTTAGACCCTAGTAAATTCTTCTTGGGAATGAATTCTGTATTTTGAGGGTCTTTTGGAAGAAATCTTGCTAATTTTCATTAGGTGTTTGTTGTAAGGAACCAATAGGATTTTTACATGTCAAGTAGAAACCAGACAATCTTGTGTTTTAGCTTCTTCCAGTAAAATGGGATTGGGGGTAGATCAGGGCACATAAGTACATACTATTCTTAGTTGTTATGAATTAAGGTGTTCTCTAGAACTTGGAGGCATCTCAGCTCATAGTCTCTTCTTCTGTTAGTTATTTAATGACTATTAAAAAAAAAACACTTGAAAAGATCCTGTAGCCCATTTATGAAATGCAGAATTTCTTTGCAGTGTGAATTATTTCATGCTCTAATTTATCTTTTTTAAGTAAGATGTTCACATACTTCAAAATATTTGTTTGTTTAGTAATGCAAAAGACTGTTCTACAGAAGAGACCGTACCTCTCTGGAGTTTTTTTTAAGTTTATTTATTTATTTTGAGAGAGCACCAGTTGGAGAGGGGCAGAGAGAGAGAAGGAGAGAGAGAATCCCAAGGTGGCACCGCACTGCCAGTGCAGAGTCCAATGCGGAACTCAAACTCACAAACCATGAGGTCATGGCCTGAACTGAAGTCAGACACTTAACCAACTGGGCCACCCAGGTGCCTCTGTAAAGTTGTTTTAAAAAACCCTTCTCTAAGCTGCCAGAACTGATACATGAATTCAGCAAAGTTTCAGGATACAAAATCATTGTACAGAAATCGGTTGCATTTCTATACACCAATAATGAAGCAACAGAAAGAGAAATGAAGACACTGATCTCATTTACAATTGCACCAAGAACCATAAAATACCTAGGAATAAATTTAACCAAAGATATAAAAGATCTGTGTGCTGAAAACTGTAGAAAACTTATGAAGGAAATTGAAGAAGACAAAGAAATGGAAATACATTCCATGCTCATGGATTGGAAAAATAAATATTGTCAAAATGTCAGTACTATCCAAAGCAATCTATATATTCAATGCAATCCCAATCAAAATTGTACCAGCATTCTTCTCAAAGCTAGAACAAAACAATTCTAAAATTTGTATGGAACCATAAAAGACCCCGAATAGCCAAAGTAATCTTGAAAAAGAAAACCAAAGCAGGAGGCATCACAATCCCAGACTTTAGCCTCTACTACAAAGCTGTAATCATCAAGATAGTATGGTATTGGCACAAAAACAGACACATAGACCACTGGAATAGAATAGAGAACCCAAAATTGGACCCACAAATGTATGACCAACTAATCTGACAAAGCAGGAAAGAATATCCAATGAAAAAAGACAGTCTCTTTAGCAAATGGTGCTGGGAGAACTGGACAGCACCATGCAAAAGAATGAAACTAGACCACTTTCTTACACCATACACACACACACACAAAACTCAAAATGGATAAAGGACCTAAATGTGAGACAGGAAACCATCAAAACTCCAGAGGAGAAAATGGAAAAACCTCTTTGACCTCAGCTGCAGCAATTTCTTGCTCCACATGCCTCCAAAGGCAAGGGAAATAAAAGCAAACATGAACTCATCAAGATAAAAAGCTTCTGCACTGCAGAGGAAACAGTCCACAACTAAAAGGCAACTGACAGAATGGGAAAAGTATTTGCAAATGACATATCAGATAAAGGGTTAGTATCCAAAATCTATAAAGAAATTACCAAACTCAACACATGAAAAACAAATAATCCAGTGAAGAAATGGGCCGAAGATATGAGTAGACGCTTTTCCAAAGAAGACATCCAGATGGTGAACAGACACATGAAAAGATGCTCAACATCAGTCATCATCAGGGAAATACAAATCAAAACCACATTGTGGGGTGCCTGGGTGGTTCGGTCAGTTAAGTGTCCAACTTCAGCTCAGGTCATGATCTCACAGTTCATGGGTTCAAGCCCCATGTCAGGCTCTGTGCTGACAGCTCAGAGCCTGGAGCCTACTTCAGATTCTGTCTCCTTCTCTCTGTGCCCCTCCCTTGTTTGCGCTCTCTCTCTCAAAAATAAATATTAAAAAATATTTTTTTATGCCACATTGAGATACCACCTCACACTGGTCAGAGTAACTAAAATTAACAATTCAGGAAGCAACAGATGTTGGTGAGGATGTAGAGAAAGGGGAACCCTCTTGAACTGTTGGTGGGAATGCAAACTGGTGCAGCCACTCTGGAAAACAGTATGGAGGTTCCTAAAAAAATTAAAAATAGAACTACTCTTTGACTTAGCAATAGCACTATTAGGAATTTATCTAGAGGATAAATTTGGGAGTGATGATGTGTTTCATTTTTTTCCCTCCACTAAATACCTGTCTATTTTAGAATGGCAAAAATGGAAAAAATCTCAGTGAAGTCAATTCTCTCATTAAAACTCTTCCTAGTGCTGATTCATAGGGGCACATGTACCCCAATGTTTATAGCAGCACTTTCAACAATAGCCAAATAATGGAAAGAGTCTAAATGCACATCAACTGATGAATAGATAAAGAAGATGTGGTTTATATATACAATGGAATACTACTTGGCAATGAGAAAGAATAAAATCCTGCCATTTGCAGCAACATAGATGGAACTGGAGGATATTATGCTAAATGAAATAAGTCAGCCAGAGAAAGACAGATATCATATGTTTTCACTCATATGTGGGACTTGAGAAACTTTACAGAAGACCATGAGGGAAGGGAAGGGGAAAAAAATAGTTACCAACAGAGAGGGAGGGAGGTAAACCATAAGAGACTCTTAAATACAGAGAACAAACTGAGGGTTAATGGGGGCGGCAGGGGAGAGGGGAAAACGGGTGATGGGTATTGAGGAGGACACTTGTTGGGATGAGCACTGGGTGTTGTATGTAAGCGATGAATCATGGGAATGTACCCCAAACAAGAGCGCATGGATACACTGTATGTTAGCTGACTTGACAATAAATTATATTAAAACAAAACAAAACAACTTTCTCTTATCTCGCTTTGAAAATCTGGCTGAACTATGAATCCTCCTTTCGTGTATGTTTCCACATACTTATATAACTCTGCATATCTATTCAGCTAAAAGGCTAACTTTAGGGGTGCCTAGGTGGCTCCCAGGTCATGATCTTGCAGTTTGTGAGTTCAAGCCCCAGGGTGGGCTCTGTGCTGACAGCTGGGAGCCTGGGGCCTGCTTCAGATTCTGTGTCTCCTTCTATCTTTGCCCCTCCCCCACTCACACTCCATCTCTCTCTCTCTCTCTCTCTCTCTCTCTCTCTCAAAAATAAAAATAAACATTAAAAAAAACTAAAAAACTAACTTTAATAGTACTTAAGTATTTCTATAACTAGGGGTGTTTTTGCTACCCATAAAGAGCTTGCAGTAAGTTTGGACTTTTTCCTGCTTTGGTATAGCCAGGAGTGAGACCACGACTAGTTTATGTATAGGCATACATGCAATTATGCATGTATGTACAGATACATGTATCATGTCTATACATGAAGGCACGTACTTATGTTCTTGTGTGTTTTTACAATTTCATTTCCTTTAATAACTAGGAAGTGTTTTAATGAGATAATTTACTTCACTGAGATTTTTTCCATTCTAAAATAGACAGTTATTTAGTAGAGGGGAAAAAATGAAGCACATCAACACTCCTAAAAACCTAAGCAAACATAAAAGGATTCAAGTGGGAAACATAAATGAAAAAAATCAAGCTTTTATTTTTTTTCTCAGCCTTATTGGGGTATAATTGAGAAATAAAACTGTAAGATATTTAAAGTATATGTTGTGATATGATATACATAAACATTGTGAAAAGATTCCTCCCATCTAGTTAATTATCACATCCATCACCTCACATATTTATTGTTTTAAAAATTATTGGGGCGCCTGGGTGGCGCAGTCGGTTGAGCGTCCGACTTCAGCCAGGTCACGATCTCGCGGTCCGTGAGTTCGAGCCCCGCGTCGGGCTCTGGGCTGATGGCTCAGAGCCTGGAGCCTGTTTCCGATTCTGTGTCTCCCTCTCTCTCTGCCCCTCCCCTGTTCATGCTCTGTCTCTCTCTGTCCCCAAAATAAATAAATGTTGAAGAATTATTATTTGGTGAGAACATTTAAGTCCTACTCTTTTAATAAATTTTATTAATTTAATACAGTGTGATCAGCATGGTATCACTCATATGTGGAATCTAAAGAATATGTCAAACCCAGAACTAGAGAGTAGAAGAGTAGGGGAAATAGGGAGAGGTTGGTAAATGGATACAAACTTTTAGCTGTAAGATGAGTAAGGTCTGTGGATCTTATGTATGAAAGTCAATCTTTCATATTTTTATTATTTTAAAGTGTATTTTCTGCCAAACCAAATTTCCTCAGTCATTTGTAACACATCGAAGTTGTGACACATAAGAATTTTATGAATATACATTAATGAAATATACTTGGACACTTTAAAGTAGCCAGCAGGAATGATTTTACCCTTCAGAAATGTTGAACGTGTGCTTTTATTTTTTCGGCTGTTGCACATTAGAGAATTCCCATCATGTTAAAGGTGTGGTACACATATTTTACACACAGGAGTTCACAGGAGTTCACAGAATTGAAGGTTGAGAGTACTTTTGTCATCAGTCCTCCGTAGTCTCCCCATTGAACCCAAATTTCCTAGTGCTGTCCCCATTTCTAACCCTTCCCCCAGCCCATGTTCTCTGAATGACTTGGGTAAAATGTTCGTTCTACCAGAAAGCCTTTAAAAAAATAATCTATAACACAGATTATTTCTTATTTTGCATACCCTTAACACAAGCATTGCACAGACTTGTACAATGAATCACAAACCACACTTGTTTTTGAACACTCACTGTTGGAAAAGCTCAGCGTACAGTTTTCCAAATCAGGCAGGTATTAGATACACAAAACGTAATATAAATGGATACTATTAGCAGAAGACCTTCTCAAGAGATCTCAAAGTGTGACATTTCTGTGGTGGATTTGCTAAAATTTGCTAACTGTGAAGTTGGGTTTGTCAGCACTCTGTGAGTGGGCCCATCCTCAGGAAGAGACTGTCATTAACCAAATTCATAGCAGTGTTGTATAAAATCAGAATGCCAACTCACTCATCTGTGGTGAGAAATCTAACTGCCATAAGTCTAGAACACTTGTATTGACATGGTTAGTGCATTCGCTCCCTGCAGGCACATATACAGGGTGGGCAGATTGTCATCTGAAGGTTTCCTGGAATGAGAACAAGGGAAAACTTGTTCCAAGGCTCCATTTCAAGCCATTATGTGTGGGCATCTAAGCTTCTTGTCACAGGATGATATATTTCTTCCTTTGTGTAAGTTCTTAGAGGGGAGGAGCTGCAAGGGAAACTTCATGACTTTAAATTCCATGATATCTCCTGTCTGGATCTCTCAACTGAACTGGTCCAGTCCCATATATCTGAACATCTCCTTTGTACTTCTACTTGGATGTCTAATAAAGAGATATCTTAAATTCAGAATGCCCAAGCTGAGAGCCTCCCTCTCATTCTCATGCCTCCACCCCTTTAAATCAACCCCCCTCCCACAGTCTTCTCAATCTCAGTTAATGGCAACAGAGGTCTGGGGTTACATTTTCTGCCCGTCCCCCCCCCCCCCCCCCACCCACATCCAGTCTTTGGGAAACCTTGTCAAGCCTGACTTCAGCAAACTTCCAGAACTGGTCACTTCTCTTTGCCCCACTGCCACAGGCCTTTTCTGGGTCACCCTGGGTCATCTCCCACCCAGATTATTGCAACAGCTTCATATCTGATCTCCTTGCTTCTGCCCTGGCACCCCCCTAGAGCCTAATTTCAACACAGAAGCTGCAGCGATCTTTTTACCACATGTCCTAACATGGAACTCCTGAGCTATCAAGGCTTAACTCCCATCTGTCCAAACACAGGAATACATAGGATCACAGTACTATCTACTTACTCTTGAAATGAAAGTGAGCAGTGTAGTTTGCATGACTACATATCTGATGTACGTGGGAGCTCTCTGAATTAGTGTCTGTGTAGAATACAACATTTCTTAAAGGGAAAGTAATGAAAATGTGCTAATTTGAAGCTTACATGTTTTATTAATATTCCACAATAATAAGAGCAATTGTTTAGATTTCAGAACAACAAAGATTTTTTTTTCCAAGGAGGAATCTCTGACATTGTTTAGCATTACTATCACATGGAGATATTAAAGAAAAGACCAACTTTTAGTAAGTTTTATTATTATTATTTTTTATTTTCCCATAGACAGTGTACCTTTTTATTGCCTGCATCCAGGGTGGATGGCCGACATTGCCAGCACTTTAGTATTCTCTTGGCTTGGGCTTTATCCTGGATATGACTGGGAATCATTAAAATTTTTTGAGTAGAAAAGTGCATCACAGTTTAGGACTATACACTGAACATTTGTATTCTTCCTTTTAATGTTTATTTTTATTGTTGAGACACAAAGAGGAGTGGGTTGGGGAGGGGCAGAGAGAGAGGGAGACACAGAATCTAAAGCAGGCTCTGAGCTGTCAGCACAGAGCCCGACATGGGGCTGGAACCCACAAACCATGAGATCATGACCTGAGCTGAAGTCAGAGAGGCTTAACTGACTGAGCCCCCCAGATGCCCCTGAGCATTTGTATTCTTATCTTGCTTATTTATTACTTGAAAGTAAGAGCTAGTTAATTTGTTTTTAATGTCTACCCCATTTCTCCATCTAGATTGTCATATTATAAGGCAGGAAATATGTTTGTATTTCTTTGGTATTCTTTATAATATCCTATGTTATCCTTTATATTCGGTAGATGCCCAGTTACTACTTGGTGACTTCCAGGAATATTCTGTATTATGGGCTGTATGGTGGATTGCAGAGTAGAAATGAATTTGAGCCTGGGGGGAAAGGCTCTCCTGGTTATCCAGAGGGTCAGAGTGAAGGCTGCCTCTGCTATTATGTAAGATTTACCACAAAAAGATGGTCTTGGACATGTAGCAAGTCTTTCTCACATCAAATACAATCTAGATTTAAAGGCTTTAATATTTTTATACAATTTAATTCTTGATAATTTTTTGCCCAATAGTGATAAAAATATGTAGCTAATCAGATCATTGTTTTGCATGCCACTTCTCATTAAAAACCCCTGCACTGGTTTTTGTTTTTCGCTAGCTTTATTTCTGATTTATTCTTGAAAACTGCCATTTTTCTTTATGATACTTGAGAAAATGTGCAAGGTTACTGGGATCAAAAGGCCAGCCCTGCTTCTTTCTAGTTGTGTGACTTACAAACTTTGCAATCTAGGCCTCAGTTTTGTTTTTGTTTTTGTTTCTTCAT
Organism: Herpailurus yagouaroundi; assembly: GCF_014898765.1. Classification (NCBI taxonomy): domain Eukaryota; kingdom Metazoa; phylum Chordata; class Mammalia; order Carnivora; family Felidae; genus Herpailurus; species Herpailurus yagouaroundi. The sequence goes on from NW_024412426.1 coordinate 12,518,985, forward strand.
CCATAAGATGGAGATAATCGTACTGTATGAAAGAATTGTTGTAGAGTGTTTTAAAGCTTCTAAAGGTACCTAGCATGTAACAGCACTATAAAAGTACGTACCATTATTAGTATTAATATTACACAAATCTTTTTCAGAACAGGTTCTGATTATTAGATGGGTGCATTTAAACCTAACTCTGCCTTTTCCATTGCTCTTGCTTTATTGAGTTCATTTTCTGACATTCTTCCATTACTGAACTTGAAAATCTGCACCCAGGGCTACTGTGAGGCATACATTTTGGCATAAAAAAAAAAAATTTACTGACTTAATTTTAGAGATTTCTCCATTGCGTTTTGAAACCCTAAGCTAACTAACCAAATAAAGAAATAAAAACTAAACAGAGCCTGGTGCTCACATTTGAGACCACAAATGCAAGTTTTGGGGCACCTGAGTGGCTCAGTCAGTTAAGCGTCCGACTTCGGCTCAGGTCATGATCTTTCAGTCCGTGAGTTCGAGCCCTGCACCATGATCTGTGTTGACAGCTCAGAGCCTGGAGACCACTTCAGATTCTGTGTCTCCCTCTCTGTCTGTCCCTCCCCTGCTCTTGCTCTCTCTCTCTCTCTCTCTCTCTCTCTCTCTCTCTCTCTGTCTCTCAAAAATAAATAAAGACTAAAAAAAATTTAAAGACCACATATGCAAGTTTGTACACTCTTCAGCTCCATATTGAAAATTCGGTGCTGAGAGAGGGCTTGTCACAAATGAATACAGAGCCCAAATGCTACCTTTTCACATACTCTTAACTCTAAGGCTAAGGATCTGGCATACAGTTTCTCCTTTACTCTCTACCTCCCTCTTTCCCCTTTTTCCTTTTTCTTGCAAATATTTATTGGGAATTTACTAGATCCTATGCATTATATTAGCTTCAAGAGACATAGTAGTGAATATGTCTCTGTGCTCTCTGTCATGGGACCCAGAGTTTAGTAGGGAAGACAAATGATAAACAACAACAAAAATACAACTATATGCACAATTTAATTAAAATTGTGTATAATACCATATTTCTGTTCTTCCAATGAATGGACAAAAGATGTTCTGGGGATGTTCTTTGGATGTAATTAATTGCATTAAAAATGTCCTTCAAATTGCATCAAAAAGAATAAAATACCTAGGAATAAATTTAACTGTAGACGTGAAAGACCTGTACACTAAAAACTACAAGACTTTGATGAAATTACAAAGAAATGGAAAGCTACTCCCTGCTTGTAGATTGGAATAATTAATATTGTTAAAATGTCCATACTTCCCAAAGCAATCTGCAGATTCAAAACATGACTGTCAGAGTTCCAATGGTATTTTTTTCACAGAAATAGAATAAACAGTCCTAAGATTTGTATAGAACTACAAAAGACCCCAAATAGCCAAAGTAAACTAGAGAAAAGAAGAACAAAGCTGAAGACATCACACTTCCTGGTTTCAAGCTATTATTACAAAGCTATAATAATCAAAGCATATGGTATTGGCACAAAACAGACACTTAGATCAATGGAACAGAATAGAGAGCCCAGAAATAAACCCATATATGTGTATAGTCCATTAATTTACAGCAAAGGAGCCAAGAATATACAATACAGAAAAGACAAACTTTTCAATAATGATGTTAAGAAAACTGAACAGTCAGATGTAAAAGAATGAAACTAGACCACTATCTGAACACCATACACAAAAACTAACTCAAAATGCAGTAAAAACTTAGATATGCAACCTGAAACCATAAGACTCCTAGAAGAAAACATTGGCAGTAAGCTCCTTGACACTGACCTTGGTGATGATTTTTTGGATTTGCCACCAAAAACCAAGGCAACAAAAGCAAAAAATAAACTGCTGGGACTACATCAAACTAAAAAGCTTCTGCACAGCAAAGGAAACCATAAGCAAAATGAAAGGCAGTCTATGGAATGGGAGTGGATAGTTGCAAAGCATGTATCTGATAAGGGGCTAATATCCAAAATATATAAATAATTCATGCAATTCAATTGCACAAAACCAAACAACTTATCAAAAATGGGCACAGGATCTAAATAGACATTTTCCAGAGAAGACATACAGATCATCATCAGGTACATAAAAAGATGCTCAACATCACTAATCATCAGGAAAATGCAAACCAAAACTATGAGATACTACCTCACACCTGTTACAATGGCTGTTTCCAAAATGACAAATAATAATTGTTGGCGAAGATGTGGAGAAAAAGGAATCCTTGTGCACTATTGGCGGGGGCGGGGGGGGGGGAATGTAAATTGTTGCAGCCACAATGGAAAAACAGTATGGAGGTTCCTCAAAAAAGGAAAAATAGAACTATTATCCATCGATTTCATTTCTGAGTTTTTATCCAAAGAAAATGAAAACAATAACTTGAAAAGATATATGCACTCCCATGTTCATTGCAGTATTATATGCAGTAGCCGAGACATGGAAGCAACCTGAGTTTTTACTGACAGATGAATGAATAAAGAAGATGTGGTATATATGCACACAGGAATATTATTCAGCCATAAAAAGAAGGAAATCTTGCCATTTGTGACAACATGGATGGACCTTGGGGGCTCAATTTTATTATGCTAAGTGGAATAAGTCAGACAGAAAAAGACAAATAGTGCATGATCTCACTTGTATGAGGAACCTAAAACAAAAACAAAACCCAAACCAAAACTGAGTTCATAGATAACGGAGAACAGACTGGTGGTGTCAGATGTGGAGAGTGGTAGAGGAATTAGAGAAATGGGTGAAGAGGATCAAAACGTACAGTCTTTTAGTTATAGAATAAGTCAGTCTTGGGGATGTAATGTACCACATGGTAGCTATAGTTAATAATACTGTAGTGTATGTTTGAGAGTTGCTAAGAGAGTAAATCTTAAAAGTTCTCATCATAAGAGAAAAAAATTGTAACTATGTATGATGATGGATATTAACCAGACTTATTGTGATTATTTTGCCATGTATACAAATAATGAATAAAACTCATATAATCTTATATGTCAATTATATCTCAGTGCAGGAGAAAAAAAAAGATGTCCTTCCAAGCAGCTAAACAAAGCTCTTCTTCATGTTTTGTTCTTGAAGGGTATTAAAAAAAATGATTTTGCTTCCATTTCTGCTTAGCACTATTATATTTCATAATATATAACAATGTATCCTGGTTTTGTGCTTTGAAATAATACCTGCATCTCATTCCCATGTAAAATAGACATATGACCTTAATTTTATTTTGTTATGGTTTTAAATTTACATCCAAGTTAGGTAGCATATAGTGCAACAATGATTTCAGGAGTAGATTCCTTAATGTCCCTTACCCATTTAGCCCATCCCCCTCCCACAACCCCTCCAGCAACCCTCTGCTTCTCTATATTTAAGAGTCTCTTATGTTTTGTCCCCCTCCATGTTTTTATATTATTTTTGCTTCTCTTCCCTTATGTTCATCTGTTTTGTGTCTTAAATTCCTCATATGAGTGAAGTCATATGATATTTGTCTCTCTTTGACTAATTTCGCTTAGCATAATACCCTCTAGTTCCATCCATGTAGTTGCAAATGGCATGGATTCTTTCTGAGCGCCGAGTAATACTCCATTGTGTATGTGTGTGTGTGTATATATATATATATATATATATATATATATACATACACACCACATCTTCTTTATCCACTCATCCGTCGCTGGACATTTGGGCTCTTTCCATACTTTGGCTGTTGTTGATAGTGCTGCTATAAACATTGGGGTGCATGTGTCCCTTCGAAACAGCATCCCTGTACCCTTGGATAAATACCTAGTAGCGCAATTCCTGGGTTGTAGGGTAGTGCTATTTTTTACTTTTTTGAGGAACCTCCACACTGTTTTCCAGAGTGGTTGCACCAGCTTGCATTCCCACCAGCAATGCAAAAGAGATCCACTTTTTCCACATCCTTCCCAACATCTGTTGTTGCCTGAGTTGTTAATATAAGCCATTCTGACAGGTATGATGTGGTATCTCATTGTGGTTTTGATGTGTATTTCCCTGATGATGAGTGATGTTGAGCATTTTTTCATGTGTCGGTGGGCCATCTGGATGTCTTCTTTGGAGAAATGTCTATTCATGTCTTTTTCCCATTTCTTCACTGGATTATTTGTTTTTGGGGTGTTGAGTTTGATAAGTTATTTATAGATTTTGGATTCTAACCCTTTATCTGATATGTATATGACCTTTTAAATATTGATCATTACATATGATATAAAATATATAAACTAAGAAAGTATCTTCAAGAACACAGGAGTCTTATATAAAACAATTATTGAGCTAGAATAAGTCTAGTTAGGTATTTAAGAGGTACAAGAACTCTTTGAAATATCAGTTTCCTACCTGTAAAATAAAGGAGCTGTATTAGATGCTCTCAAAACCCCTTGGAGATATAAACTGATACGAATTATTAGAGAAACATTTTTAATTAAAATTTTAATGTATAATTAATGGTTACCTAGTGGTTTGAAACAGTTTTTACATTAGTAAAAATGTACCAATCCAAAGATTCTCAGATTATTGTAATTCTGTTCCATTTGTCATTACACAGAAGATTATTTCCAATCTCATGATAACATTTCTCATGGTTAGACAATTAAAGGTTTCTTTCTTATATGTAGTAACATAGGAGGCCAGAAATCTCACTAATTGTAATTCTGTAGCCTGCAGTGATCTTCATTAATGCATACACTGGTAAAAATCTATATTTTCTAACAAAATGGATTGCATCTGTTTTGATTTGATTTTTTTATAAGTGGATAAAAAAGTGACTTTTAAGAAGTCTGAACTGTATCTTTCACAAGTAATATGATACATAGTAATCCTTTGTGAAAGCTTCATAAATGTTGGTGATTTGCAAAAAGTATTGAGTAAACTCAAAAGCTCTCATATTCCATACCATTTGAACACACTTGCCTTATGAAAATGCAACTAAAGTAGAAACTCTTCCATTTTTATAAGAATGCCTAGGACTTAGTGATTTCTCTGCATACGTAATAGACAATGAATAGATTCCCAGTGATATATCATAACCTCTGCATTGGGTTTGAAGGAAAGATATATTTGAGGAGCCATCCAGAGATATATATTCATTTCAAGAGGGATGTATAAAAAATTTCTCTTCCATTTCTGTTGCATTTCATTGTTAAACTTGAGGTGGGATGCACTTTTTGTTTACTAATTCTTTTTCTTCTTTTCGACTAATCACTTACAGCCACATGATGTGTCTTACCACTAAAACAAATGTTCTCATTTATCTAGTTCTCTTGTCCTTTGCCTTCTTGCATCTCCTCACTGGACATTATCCTTAAAGTTATTTGTTATCAGTCACATTTCTCATTTGCTTTCTCAGACAGTAAGCCAGTATTTCCATTTTCTTCAGTTAGACAGCCATATTCTATGTATAAGAAATAAAAATGTCAACACTCAGATTATTAAAATGTGTTTTACTTAGTCCAATAGTAGTTACAACCAGTCTGATTTCTATAGCTATATGGACAGATTTATTGAGCAGATGATACATACATTTCTATTCAAGCATGATCACTGAGAGAACCCATTTTTCAAATATGGCATCTGCTTCTTTAGACAATTGTTTTGATATATACTTCATTTTGTATATAAAATCCAGGTGCCTTCTAAGGGTAAAACTTGAGGAAATATGTAATTTCCTTTTAGGGGTAATTAACTATAATGGATTTGGTCTTTCTGTTCAATTTGTCTATGACACCACTATAAGGTTTGTGGGGTTTTTGTTTTGTTTTGTTTTGTTTTGTTTTGTTTTGTTTTGTTTTTTTTGTAAAATAACGTTTGTACTGTATTAGTCCTCTGCTTAAAGCCTTTCACGTAGTTTTCCAGTGAGATATTTAGGATAAAATCCAAATGTCACAGCCTGACTGGGTGATCATACATAGTTTGCCCCTGATGCTTCCGCCCTCATCTTCTATGTCCCCTTCTTCTGAACACTTCACCGTAGCAACATGGTTTCATTCATGTTCCCAACATATCTGGAGTACTTCTGTCTTCGTGTATTTTCTCAGGTCCTCTCTTCTTCCTGGAATGACGTCACCCCCTCTTTTCTCATTTACAGAAATACTGTCTGACTTTCATGAATGAATTTTTTCACTTTGCTCATGAAACCACTGGTGAAATATTCATTGAGGGGAAAGAAGGGAATTGAGATATAGCGGCAAGGAAACCTTTGTCTATTATGTGGCAACTATTATGATGGGCACTTTACATACATTACTTCAGCAAGGGCTCTCTGTTTCATAAATCGCCATAACGTTTTTTATTTCAGAAGAAGTCATTATTATCCTCATTATGACCAACTTCATGGACGTTAGTGCATATCCCACCTCTATCGTGTGTACAGCATGCCATGTGGTTTCCGGTGTACAAAGATGAAAGAGATGTGGGCTGTTCTTGACACTGGAGAAAAGACAGGAAGATTCATTAAAACTAAATAATGTATAAAGCGTGTGAAAAATTTAGTAAACACTAGTTCAGAGAGGAAGAGTGGTTGCTGAATATTGACTAAAATACTTAGTACCTGGAAGAGTAGCTTGAACCGTAAACATGTGTTTTATAGATGAACATAATTGCCTAACCATTGTTACTTATGTGATGTGTTAGCTACTTTCCTCATCCTTGTGGACAAAAATCAAGGGGTGGTTTTTATAGAGAATGAAGTTATTACACAGTACTTGTTGTCAGATTGATTTGTGACTGCCACTATTGTAATGAAAAAGAAGGTTTTATTTTGGGATGAGCACTGGGTGTTGTATGGAAACCAATTTGACAATAAATTCCATAATAAAATAAAATAAAATAAAAAGAAAGTTTTATTTCAAACATTTAGGCTGTAGCTTCATATTCAGCTCTGTTTAGTATTTTACGTGTAATTACAAGGGAAATTATTCATGATAGGATATAATCTTGAAAGATATGTAAACCAGAGGAAGATCAGAGGTAGATTAAAGATTATCATGATTTAGAATCAATTGTAGTAAGTTCAAATAAGCAGTTCCTACCCAGAAATGCACTATTTGTTTAATGAGAACTTGTATTTGCTGTTGCAGAACACTTCTGAGAACTGGAAGTCTTTCTTGTTTACAGTGAAGCATTAACACCTTTTTATAACCTAATTTCTTAATATTTCCCCCAAGACAGTGTTTGCAAAATACACTACTTTCATTCATTCTAACCTGAAATATTTTTCTATTTTTCAAAAAATACAGTGGTTAGTTTCTTCCATTATTTTTGGTACTTTCTTGTTTTATCATAAAAAATGAATATTTTGCTGGCATTGCAATTATTTTGCAACATTTGATATACTGCAATATATATTACAATATTCTATATATAATTACCATATACTATATTCCAACAATTCATAGACCCAACATATTGAAATTGGATTCATTTGCTAGTTATCTTTTAAAAATTGTATCTTAAAAGAAATCCAGAAAGAGAGAATGGAGGGAAATGGGATCTCACAATATTGGCAATACCATGTTGTTTATAGGTTCTTTTTTATTTCTCTTGAAAAATATAAAGCTGTCCGTAATATCTCTGCCTATTTCACTTTACTGGCTTTCAGACATCATAATCTCATTTTTAATATATTATTCCAAATAGAAAACTTGAAATCTGAGCATGGATTACACTAGTTACTTTATTCTGAAGCTACTACAATAACTGGATGTAGGAAAAGGTTTCTCTTCACCGTGGTGGAACTAAACCCCATACTAGTACAGGAAGTGCCAATTCATGTGATTAACCAAAGAAAAATACTGTATCTGAAGTCATGGATGTATAATACTGTAAATGTTTCTGACATCACTCACGCTTCTTCTTTTATAGGTGTTAAAATGGGTAGAGGAAGCAGTGCAGTCCTCTAAAGTTCACCTGTTATCAACAGATCATTTGGAACAAGCTGTAAACACTTGGAAAATTCCTTTTGATCCCAGCCTAAAAGAGGTTACTGTGTCTCTGAGTGGCCCTTCTCCAGGGATTGAAATTCGCAATCCTTTAGGTGAGATATATCATACATCATATAATAAAATACGAAAACCATGAAAGGTAAAAGTTTTTTGCACACTTATTTATGTCAAGTTAATGCTAACTTTACGAATAAATTCAGTGAATTCAAAAGTGACTAGGAAGGATTTTTTAAAAATAAAACTTTTTAGTCATAAGTATTGTTGAATTAACATGAGATTCAAAAAACTGAAACTCCTAATAATTTATATAGATCAGATTTGGTAACTTAATTGTAGCTAAACTACTCAAAAGAAAAAAAATATTTAAATTGAGCCTGAAATTATATTTTCCTAATTTATGTATGAGGAAATATTTCATGTAACATATTCTATAAAATTTAGTATTTTGTGTTATTTTTAATGAATCACATGAAAAACCTCCTTTTAAAACTAACTGCCTATTTGTTTTTTACCATATTGTCTTCTTGATAGGGTTGACTTTTACAGAAGAGAGTTAAAAACCACATTCTTTAATAGAATAATGTTTTAATTTACTTTGCTTCCTCAGTTGTATGTCATAACCCTAGGAATTGACCTGCTTCCTTGGCTAGTTGAATATTCTAATAAGACTTACATTGAAAAGGAATCTAGTAAAGATAGAAACCTCATTTTCCCTATTATTTGCATTTAGAATTTATTTATTTATTTGTTTGATTATTTATTTATTTACCTACCTATTGATGTTTGTAACATATTATCAGTTCCATTGTGGCTTTAGTGTGCTGCTTTTTTTAAACCTATTTGTGAGTATTTGTAAATGGAAAGAGAGTAACTAGCTTACTTATTCAATTTAAGTCTTAAGAAATAACTAATGCCTAAAAGAAAACAGCATAGGAAATTGTCCCCAAAGACCACATTCGTGCTACCAATCAAAGTGGAGATTTACCAAACAAATAAGACCTATTTTTTAAGACTCCTATGGGTTTAGCTGAATACATGAATTTGTCTGTTGAGGTAGCATTCCATTCTAACCTTCCATGCTCCCCAGGAAAGATTTGTGGTTTTCACTACCTGGATAATTAAAAATATGTTATTCACTGTATTATGTTTCCACTACTTTAAAAAGCCATTGACATTGATATTTTAAAAGTTGTTTACAATAATTGTAAAACTTCTGATGCAAACATAGATTCTTATAATTGATTTGTTTATATAACTGCAGAAGGAGTCTATAGAGAGCCACGAGTGAATAACTAAACTATGGCTTAATTCCTAATTTGCTTTTCTTCTTTATGTCCCAACTATTAGATACTTTAGGTAAATCTCAGGTCATAGGAGATAGTACCATGCTACTTTATTTCACTGCCTCCTTTAAATGTGACAATAAAAGCTTTCTCCTGTGCTTCATGGAATACAGGTTAATGTTTTGGGCTTCGTGCACAAATATGCCCAAGGCTCTCATGTTAGTAATACCTTGAGTGATCTCCAAAAAGACATTTATTCTGGTTTACTGTTCTTGCCATCTGTTAAATCGAAATGTCTCTAGTGACTGCACGTAACTTCTCAGTAGCCATAATAATTGCTACCTAGGCTGGCTTTGGAAATATGATTGCAGTCTGCCAGTTGTTATTTTTGTTTTAAGACCAAATCCTCATAGCAAATGGGAATATGATACTTCAGTTTCAATGTCCAGAAACCATAAAATTAAACATATTTTAGAAATAAATAATGTTTTGAGCTATAGGCACACATGTCCATCAGGTAATTTGTACTGGAAATGTATACAGCTAGTACACATAGCTGAAAGAAAGCTTATGCTTGTTACCTTTATGTCTGTCTTTCAGGGAAGCTGATAAAAAAAGGATTTGGCCTGAATGAGCTATTAAATATCCATAACTCTGCCAAGGTGGTGAATGTTAAAGAGCCAGAGGCTGGAATGTGGACAGTGAAGGTATGGTTATTTTACAAAGTCTGTTTATTTTGTTTTGATGTTGGCATGTTTTATAAAGTATATACAATATTTATATCTTCTCTCGCAATCACGGAGAATGCTTTTACTAAAAAGCAGTATACATAATGCATTTGTAAAGGTGTCTTGATCACGTGAATTTGGTAGTGTTAAGTTTTGATGACCATGAACGGCATTGATATCACCACAGAATACAACTAAATTCTCAGATAGTTTTCCAATAATCAAACCTGTAGATTGACTTTTTTATGCACCTCCTTTTTCCAAAACAATCAGAGATGGAGCTAGTCGAGAATAATGGTTAGGGGCATAGGCTCTAGTACGGGGATGCCTGGGTAGGAATCTCAATGCTGCTACTTAAAAGCTTTATTTCCTTGGGACTGTAGAGTTCTCTGTGCCTTGCTCTCCTCCTCCTAATGTCGGAATAAAAAAATAATACTCTTTTACTTCATAGAATTGTGCTGAGAATAAAATTAATATGATACAAATGAAATACTTAGCATAGTTCCTGTTACAAAGTAAGCACTCAGGTTCTATTGGCTCTTGTTATTTGGATAGATCTACATTCATTGTTTACTTGAACCCAATATGGTGTTTGGATCCTAGAATTACACGAAGTAGTATATATTCACTCTAAGCATTGTATTATGGTAATATGGAGGACAGAACATACACTCCGAATTCAGAATACCATAAATTGAAATCCAGTTCTGCAGTAGATTATGTGTGTGACTCATTGTCGTGGATATTCTAGGGACTTGCCCGTGTTTCTCAGGCTTTTCAATGTGCTCTGGCCTAATTCCAACTCCAGTATCTGCATTTCTGTGCCTAAGAGGTTTTTTTTTTTCCAGAACAGAAGAAGGCTGTTCTGCCAGAGAATTAAACCCCTCAGGAGCAGCTTTCAGTCTCTGGCAGGAATAAACTCCAGTTGTCCACATGGGAGCAGGACTGAAAGCACACCCTTCTGGGGCTACATTCCTTTTCCTGTATCACTTCCCTCTTCCTATGAGCATACTTTGTACCTCCCAAATAAACAGCTTGCTCTAGAATCCTTCTGGGATAACTCAAATTGAAGATACCCCTTGCATCATTTACTCTTGCTATCTCAGTTTCCCTACATTAAAAAAAAAAAAAAAAAAAAGATTCATGGGCTCATGATTGAAATGTTGGAGCTGCTGTGAATGTGCATGGAAGTGTTCATACCCCAGGCATCTGAGGTGCCATTTCTTGCATGTCAGTTTTTGTTTTTGTTTGCTTTTTCCTTTTTAAAAGAATACCTATATTAACTTTCCCAGCTTAAAAAAATGAAAGCTTCCATTGTAACTTCATCCAAGCCCTAGAATATTCTCAGAACTCTCAGCCTTATGGGGAAAGTAGAAACAGTCATATGGTTTTTTTGGGGGGGTGGGGGGGAGGTGGATAATATGGGATAAGGGTTTGGGTGAAAAGGCAGTGTGAAATGTAATGGCCCCATCTGCCTGTTTTATTCACCTCCTTCCATGCGCTTACTAGGTGCTCAATATTTACTGAGGGCATTCAGTTGTAACGATGCAATGTTTTACTGCTATATTTTAAACAAGTGTAGCCAAATTGGGTGGTATAGTTAGTTATTTTAACCAACTCCCCCAGTGTATGACTAGTGTTGAGTCTGACCTTCTGTGACCACAGTAAGTATAGGAGGTTTAGTCTTTTTTTTTCCCCTCAAATACTTTAAGTGTGACCTAAACCAACAATGTCTTGACTAGCAAGTTCAGTGAGGCAATTTCTTCTTGCTTTCTGAATAAGCATCAAGTTACTGATTGTGAAATATGTACAAGTGATGACATTTCTTTTGTAATATTGGCAACTTATTGCAAAGTATATGAACCTCTTTTGCAGGTGATTTGGATTGCTACCCGTAGTATTTCCTCTAGTAAAACTCTTGCCCAGAAAAAGAGAAATATTGCATGGCTGTTGCTTTATCTTGTGCCTAACACATTTACCCACTCAGTCATCCATCCAATAAACATTTATGGAGTTTTGCCCTTGGCCATGTTCCCTGATACTTAATGGGCACTAAGCACATTTTAATTGATAATTAGAACAGAAAAGCACTGAGGATTACTTTGTGAGTGAGGAGGGAGACGATAAGGGGATGGGGTGAAGGGGACTCTGTTTAGACAAGTAAGTTCAGACTCTTATAATTAAGGAAACAATGAAAAGACACAGTAAATAGATAAGAGTTCTCACAAAAAAACCTCTGGTTCTGATGTCACACCATTTATAGAGTACAATTAGTGGTAGCTAAACAAAGGATATACATTACAATGCAATTTGAAGATAATAAACTTATTTTGCTCCTATATGAAATACCAAAATAATGTATCAGGTTGATGCAAAGGAAATTGAGCTGAACCTAGAGACATAAATATCACTGCTGACTTTGGATCTCCCTTTTTGATGGCTAATGAGTGATAATGTTTTACATGTGCACTTTCTCAAGAAGAGAAATGTCTGAGATTAGATAGTATTATCTCTGGTGCTATCTCTCATGCACTCAGCTATCTGGAAAATGTCTGTTCTATCAGTAGAATTCATAAGGGCTTGTTGAATATTTCACATAGCAGTTTTTATCCCAAGTATGGAAAACTATTATTTGACTTTAGCATGGTATTCCAGGGCCACCCAACTGAGCCTCAACCAGTCCTTCTAACTCTTGTCTGTCACTTTCCTTTACACTCTAGTCAAATATAACTTTGTACTCTCTCTCATCCTATCTCCTACCACATTCTCTTGACCTGTGTTTTCTCTTAAGTTGTTCCTTCTCCTAGAATGCCCTTCCTTTCCATCTGACTTCTGATTTTCATGGCAAATGACAACACTTTTATCAAGCCTTTTCTGACTTTTTTCCATTCAAAGGCTCTCTTTTCCCTCTGGCCTTCTACTTCAGTTTTTCTGCACCTCCCTTTTTGATGATTTCTCTACAGATTTTATATTTATTTCTGTACAGGTTTTCTCTTCTTATTTTACTCTAGACCAGATTTTGTTGATGGTATATGCCACAGATGTCTGGGAAAGAACTACATGAATATTCATGAATAAAAATGAATGCATTTATTTTGATAATATCCAAGGAAGCAAGTTGAAGAGTTGATTTAGTTATGTGCTGGCATGGAACTCTTTAATTTGTCCATGATTTAAAACACTGTGAGAGTGGCAATTTCTTTTCTTCTGTGGTTTTCCTCTAAAACCTTGGTAATTACTTTTCTGTAACTTATTAGGACACTGTTACCAAATAGACAATGAGTTTACTCATCTGTATAGTTCACATAAATGACTCAAATGCTTTAGGTTGCCTCTGATGCAGGTAAAAACATGTTAGAAATAGATGAGTAAGAAGAATGTAAAGGTTTACTAAAAACACAAGATAATGTTGTTTTATGTCCCTAAATTTCCATTGTAGAGAAACTACAAATCCTGAATCTCGTTTCTGTGCAATACGGATTTTCCATTCAGGCAGCTATATCTATATATAGAATGTTTGAACATAACCACAAAAACTCTCAGGCCAAATTTTGTTCCTTAAGTGAAGCTTCCTACAAAGACATTAAATAATTGTCAGCACCCTTTGGGTTTAGGTGGCACAAACTGTTTCTATTAGTCTAGGATTATCAGTGTGATCAATGTAATCCAACACATCCCTTGGGGCACATTTCCATTAAGTAAATTTGGATAAACTGTCCTTAGATGATCTTCCAAGTAGAGAAAGAAGTGTACCCAACCACATGATTATATTGAGATTCTGAGACTAGTAGAAATGTTTTGGTTTTAGATAGCTATGCTGGTTGCCAGAGACTACTAATGGATTTTCTAAAGATAAGAATATTTTGGAAACCATACTCAAGTGGCATAAGCTTGTTTAGGAATCATAATTAAATAAATCTCAAGTCAACGAAGGACCACACAAGAAGATTATTACACTGGCTTCCAATTATTCTCACCTGGTGACTCTTTTGAAAAAGCCTGAAGATGACACCAGGTGTGTTATTTAAATGGATTAGGTGCAGCATTAATTCAGATGTTTTAGGTCAATGGAATGCTTTATACTAGAGATTTTCTGGAAAATTTCCCAGTTTTTTTAGTCTGCTGATACCAGATTATCAACCAAATAGAATGTTTCCTTTAAAAAAAAAATCTGTACATTTATATGTCTATGTGTATGTATGTGTATATCTATGTGTATGTTATGTGTAGTGTGTTATATATGTGTGCATATGTATGTTTGTGTGTGTGTGTGTATATATATATATATTTATATATATATATATATAATTTATTCTATGCTTTGGATACATTTCTTATATCACATTTCTCTAAACATACAATGCCTAATAGAATGAGAGTATTTAAATCTAGCTGGCATTATTATATCTTTGTGCCTGGCACAATGCCCAGCCCGTAGTAGGTTTTCAATAAATATTTGAAACTGCCATATTTCTTTAATTTCTAAAGAACAGTATGTCACTTAAGAACAAATACTTTGAGAAGAGTTTGCACCCATTTTCATCCAAGATCCACTACTTAATAGCTCTTTGACCTTGAAGAAATTACCTAATTTCCCAAGTCTGAGAAAAATGGGGGAAATAATGCCTACTTACTGACACATTAATGGTAGAATTAGTTGTACTCTTGAATATGTGTAAATTGAAGATTGTATGTATACTATTTCTATTAATGCGGATACACATGATTTTTTCTTACTTTGGGCTTTGTTTTTTTTTTTTTTTTTTGTTTTTTTTTTTTTTTTTTTTAGAGAGAGAGCATACAAACGGGGAGGAGGAGGAGGAGGAGAGAGAGAGAGAGAGAGAGAGAGGGAGAATGTTAAGCAGGCACCATACTCAGCACAGAGCCTGACTCAGGGGCTCAATCTCACAACTGTGAGATCATGACCTGAGCTAAAATCAAGAGTTGGACGCATAACTGACTGAGCCACCCAGGTACCCTGGGCTTATATATTTTCATAAAGCATTGAAACTCTTTAGGAAGAGAATTAAAGCCAGTTCTATCAATCACATTTTAATTCAACGTATAAAAGGGCAGGCTTCACATTTAGTAGGAGGAAAAATTCTTACTGGCGTAATGTAAGAAAGGTAATTCCTTACTAATGTTACATGTTCTTTGGGTGTTGACAAGATGTTCTACTTTACACAGTTACTCACGAACCCAAGCTGATGGAAGCTCCACCATAATTTAGAACATTCGGCCTCTTCAGTTATTTCAGTGGGAGAAAAGACTGGAGAATGTGCATTGAACTTTTTTAAAAAAGGAATTTGTGTCACTCCTGGAATGACACAGATATCTCTGTGAGTGACAGACACACTTTAGTCCCTGTTACCATGGCCTAGTGGTATACTGGATCTGGCTCATAATGGCTCATGGAGAGGAAATTATGCACTTTCTCTTCCCACCTCTGTGTTCAGTAACGTCATGTTGGGAGCTTGAAATCAGCCATGGTGGTAGTATTTACACCACAGAAATTGGCAAGTGCCCAGAATTAAGGCTTTTTATTCAGAAAGCAGTTTACCAACTCTTCACTAACCAACCTGACCTCTCCTAATGGAAGTGTATTTAGAAATGTAGAATGGCAAATGAATAATTAGATGGCATCATTATCTTCTATTGCCACAGTGTGCAAATCATCCCAGAGATGATGTTATCCTAAAATGCTATGCATCGACTTGGGTACTATAGAAAAAGCACTGAACTTGGAACAGTTGCCATTTAACTTGCTATCTAAACCTAGGCAAGCAATCATTTCTTTGAATATCAGTTTCTTTATAGTGTTATAAAGTCATCTTTGGATGCAATAGGATTACATCAAATAATGTGTGAAGAAACTTAGCATAATGCTTCTGGAAAAATTCACGAATTCTTGATGAATCTGGCATTTGCTGGTTCTTAAGGAGTCTAAGGGAAAGCACCAACATTAGTTAGGCATTTGGAGGGCTTTAGTATCATTTTTTAAACCTACACTTACAAAATGCCTACGGTAAATAAGAGACCATTATCACCCTATGGGACTTTCAATATAGAGAGGTATTTAATAGGCCTTTATGTTTAAACTAAGAAGTAGATCCATCCACAGATATCAGAGGATAACTAATTTTTCCTGGAGCTCTCCATGGTATTTTAGCCTGTCCTCCTTCACTCCTCACAGAGTCACTTCAATTCAGAAACCTAGACTTGGTCTACTCTGTTCCTTCTTTTCTGTTACTCCTTTGAGGATCAAGGTTACCTATTTACAATTTTAGGATGTCGGTAGGTATCTAGTATAACTTTATCTTTGCCTCAGCTCTGCTCACACTGCAGCAGCCTGTGTGTTCTTGACTCAGACCCTTCCACAACTTGACCAACATGACATTGTAATTCAGAGTTGTAATGAATTCAGAGTCATTTTGAGTTCATGACATTGAATTCAGAGAGTAATTCAGTGTAATTCAGAATAAAGTTCATAATAGATCGTTGTGAACTTTAAAAAATTGTATGAATAAATACACTGTGTGAAATATAATTCTCAAGAGTTCCTAGCCCATACAAACCCTGTTTAGTGCCTAGTGTCTAGAAATTTGCCTGTTATCGTTGGAGCTATCATGCTGCTGCTAGGTTTCCTTCTTCTTAACTATAGAAGCCATGAGATTAGAGTGGCTTTGTGCAGAAATGGTACTCAAGACATTCTATGGTGGAGAGATGTTTTTTTGGAGCCAAATTCAAATAACCCACATGATAAACAGACCAAATATAAAAACATTAAGTCAGTAATGTGGCTAATATTATTACATATAAAGAAAAATGATATTAAAATTGCTAGAATAATTTGGAGGAGAAAAGAGAGGGAAGGAATATGCAGCTGGACTGCCTCTATTTTTCTCTGTTTGACTCAATTACAGAACTAGCTGAATATTCTTTGTTCCACTAGGACCTTCACATCATTAATTCTCCTCCAACCCCACTATGTCCATAATATGTGAGAATTCAGAGCCTTCTCCCAACGTTTATGGAATTTGCTGAAAGCTTACTTTCTTAGGTCTCCTTGCCTCCTGATTATTTGTATATTGATTATCACCTTCTGTACTTTGATACAGGACAAAGCTCAGCCTCATCAAAAATATCACAGGAAATCCACTAATAACAGGACTTGTGAGTTTAGTAGATTTAACTGAAGATTTGGGGTTATGTCTTGAAGCACCTTATCCCCTTCTCTCCCCTTGGCCCCATTCCTCTTTTCTTCTTATTATGCCTCTACTTCTCTCCTCTGAATAGTCTCATGAGTTCCACATTACTCTCCTACTATGTAGATCAGTTCAGCATTTTCCAGTGTTTTCCTTGAAACCAGCATAATCAAATTCAGTGAGATAAGCATGAGAAACATATAGCGTGGCTATAGAGGTTGGTTTCTGGAGCTTCACTGAGTGTATACCACAGCTCTTCCACCTGATATATCTGTGAAATTAGGATAATATACTCCCACAAAGGGGCTTTTGTAAAGATCAAAAGTGATCATTTATAAAATGAAAGATTTAGTCTGTTGTACAGTTTGCATTTTGTATATGTTAATATTTCTTCTCCTTTACCATTTACTGGTTTATTTACCATCATTATACATAGGACCCTTTTGTTATTTTTCTAAAGTTCAGTTATTTATTTTTGACACAGAGAGAGTGTGAGTCAGGGAGGAACAGAAAAAAAGAGAGAGAGAGAGAGAGAGAGAGAGAGAGAGAGAGAGAGAGAGAGAACCCCAAGCAGGCTTTGTCCTGTCAGCACAGAACCCGACACGGGGCTCAGTCTCACAAACTGTGAGATCATGACCTGAGTTGAAATCAAGAGTCGGATGCTTAACTGACTGAGCCACCCAGGCCTCCCCCGCTTTTTGTTCTTATTAACACTAATATTTGAAAAAGGGAGCTGAGTTAAGAAGCAGACTAAAAAAATAATTTACCTTAAGATACCAGACAAAAATTATAAACTATTGGCGGTTTCTTAAAAAGACATTTTAATATGATGTTTTGTGTTCCCCAAGTATTATCCAAATATTGTTGTAATTATTTTCAGAGAATGATTAGAGAATGATAAATGCATGCATGAGTGTCAGAGGTCATTTTAAACTAAATTAGTTTAATTTTTAAATTTTTATTCTATTTTTAAACCACAATTTTGGTTTATTTGTGATGCCCTTCATTCCTATTACCCTGATTGATACAGAGTTGGATGTAGTTTTACATGAAAACGGACTCACTTGGAAATACTTTTGCTTACAAACCCTTTCAAATTCTATACCGACTGTTTAAAATATAATATAGAAACACAAAGTTAAAAAACTTGGTTAACCTGTTACCCTTCATATTTTTGGCATTGCTCAGAGAACAGGAAACCTACATCCTTATTTCCATATACTTCATTAATTAGTGTGGTATTTTAAGGATCAAAATTAATTTATTTTACAATAATTTTATAGAGGTTAAAAGGAGCTCCTTATTCATTAGCTCTGCTCTATTTTTAATATATTGGTTAGTAATAAAATGCCATATTTTCAAACACAGGTAATTTCTAATTTTGTCACTTTGATATTAAGCACTACTCTTAAAATGGACTCTTTGTCAGTTGATTTGTACACAGCACATATGCAAGATAATTAACACCTGATGGCAGTCATTCGGCAAATTACGGGTCATGTGTAGCCTTGGTAACCTCAATCATAGGAGACTTTCTGAGTAGCAATTAATGATAATATATCATGTCAGTGAATAATATAAATCAAGTCATCCTAATATTGACCCTTTTGATTGTCCTTACATGAAACCAGGAGGCAATAGTGTCTTCAGTAAGGCACTGTGTGATCTAAACCAGTTGAAATAGACTTAACAAGGTTTTGTATAACCCCTAGGAAATCCCAATGTAAAATTGAATCGTAGCCCATATGCACCACCACTCCCCCCTTTTCTTTGCTCTACTGTATGGAATTCATGACACATCTTCCTTTAGAAATAATGGAATAAATGGTGGTACTGAGACCCCCACACTTTACACAGTCCTTTGTAAACCTTAGGAAAATGAGCTGGAGTAATTAGCAGCAGCATTTACACTAAAAATACAACAAACCTGTTTTTATGGCCATGTGTTTTTTCTTTTTTTTTTTCACCTTAATTTTCCTTTTTTTTGTTGTTGTTTTTTTTTTTAGTTTTTGCAGGTTTTGCTCAATGAGAAAAAAATATGGTAGTAAAAGGGACATATCTCCTTCTCTTTCCTCTCCTGGTTGCTAAATAACAAGGAATCGCAGTGATTTCAGGAAGGCTGTGTAGTTTGCAGAGCTCTGAAAGTGGCATGTTTTTTTTTTTTTCAATATATGAAGTTTATTGTCAAATTGGTTTCCATACAACACCCAGTGCTCATCCCAAAAGGTGCCCTCCTCAATACCCATCACCCACCCTCCCCTCCCTCCCACCCCCATCAACCCTCAGTTTGTTCTCAGTTTTTAAGAGTCTCATATGCTTTGGCTCTCTTCCACTCTAAACTCTTTTTTTTTTTTCCTTCCCCTCCCCCATGGGTTTCTGTTAAGTTTCTCAGGATCCACATAAGAGTGAAACCATATGGTATCTGTCTTTCTCTGTAAGGCTTATTTCACTTAGCATCACACTCTCCAGTTCCATCTACATTGCTACAAAGGGCCATATTTCATTCCTTCTCATTGCCACGTAGTACTCCATTGTGTATATAAACCACAATTTCTTTATCCATTCATCAGTTGATGGACATTTAGGTTCTTTCCATAATTTGGCTATTGTTGAGAGTGCTGCTATAAACATTGGGGTACAAGTGCCCCTATGCATCAGTACTCCTGTATCCCTTGGGTAAATTCCTAGCAGGGAAGTGGCATGTTTTTAATCATGGTCTGCCTTAATATGGCTGTTTATCAGATTACAATTTTATATATAATTATATATAATATAGGCACGCATATTTCTAGTGCATTCTATCAATGCTGCTATCATGTGGTGATTTTACTTTGAGAGAGAATCTTGGTGCTCAATGTAATAACATATGGTGAACTCTTTTTCTTTCTTTTTTTAATGTTTATTTTTTATTTTGGGGGGTGGGGAAGAGAGAGAGAACGCGCAGAGGATCCCAAGCAGGCTCCGTTCTGACAGCAGAGAGCCCAGTGTGGAGCTCTAACTCATGAACCATGAGATCACGACCTGAGCCGAAGTCAGAAGCTTAACTGACTGAGGCACCCAGGCACCCCTGGTGAACTCTTATTCATAAATGTTAGGTGGGTTTTTGAAATGTCGATTCCTAGACTCCACTCACCATACATTCTGATTCAGTAAATCTGGGTTGGAGTCTACATTTTTAAGAAACAACCTGAGTGATTTTGTATAGCTGTAGATGAAGGTGCTCCTCGGCTCTTATTTTGAAAGACGTTGACATAGAGGCTAACCTTGCTCTTGGGAGACAATGTAGCACTCTGGTGAAGACCTGGGAGCTTGACCTTACCATTAAAACCCCACCTCTGCAGTTAAGAAGCCTTGTGAACTTAGAAAGCTACTTAATGACTTAGTGCCCCATCTGTTTATCAGCGCAGTGGTGATAATGATGATATATATCTGATAGAATTGTAACGAAAATTAAATTAGCCAATGTATTTAAAGAGTCTGGACATAGAGGGAGCACTCAGTAAACATTAGTGTTACTATTTTATCCTGTGGCCTTCATCCAAATTATTTATTATTTATCCACATATGAGTCATTTCAGTGCAGAGCTATTCAATATTTAGTCCAGCCATCATCCCCTTTAGGAGGTTTTAGCCGAACTACAGGCTAGTCTATGTTGCTTTTATGTATTTTTGCATACCATTTATGTATTTCTAATACTGCATCATATTAAAGCTTTCTATTTCTCCATCTGTCTCCCTCATTACCCATGAGTACTTAGAGGATGGGGACCATGTTTTATGCACATTTGTGTCTCAAGCACCCAGTGCTTTTGCTAGGACGCTGCTGAGCTGAGGATGCTGGTTGGCCAAAATCTGGATAGTGGTCAGCTCTCAGTGCTCGTCCTGGCTGTATCTTCCCAGATGCAAAGAAGGAGATCTTTTCCAGAGTCAAACTTGGATAGTGTTTAGGGGAGAAGATTTAGTCATCCATTCATTTCATCGATATTTGTTGAACGTCTACCATGTAAAACCACAATGATCCATGTCCTTATGGAGCTTTTACAGATTAACTTCAGGGGTATTCACTAGTGACTCAACATCTATATCTTATACCATTGGGCCAGTGTATTACTGAATTTTATTTTAGAACAATCCCTTGGGATATGCGTTATAAAACTTGCATTTAATGTGTAGAATCATAGTTAAGTTTAGAACACCCAGATCAGAGCCTCAATTATTGGACATCAGTCCTAATTAAACACCTTGTAGTTTCCCATACCAGGTAGTGTTTATTGTGACCAGCAACCTGGATCAACTCACGGGGTTTGTCGTTAAACATTTTTCAGACTTCTAGCAGTGGAAGGCACTCTGTTCGCATCACCGGCCTTAGTACCATTGATTTCAGAGCTGGTTTTTCCCGAAAGCCCACCCTGGATTTCAAAAAAACAGTCAGCAGACCAGTGCAAGGTTTGTATGCGCATATTACTGAAGTTGATGTAGTAGAGATCCAAGTGCAAAACATTGCTCAGATTGTCTGTGATTTTATAATTTTGTGGAATTCAACAGAATTGGGAGTTATATTCTTGGCCTCATCACTTTTTTCTCGAAGTGTAAGACCAGTGATATTAAAATTACTCAGCTTGTTAAAAATTAAGATTCCTGGGCCTCACCCCAGATCTCCTGAATTAGAACCAAATTAGGTTGGACCCAGGAATATGCACTATATCAAGCACCCCAGTTGATTCCTAAACTTACTGAACTTTGAAAACTACTGACGTATATCTTGAGATTTTTACTAACATCTATAAGTTACCTTGTTGTCAAGGTGAAAAATGAGGGTTTTATGTGTGTAGATGGCTAAAAAATTAAAGACATTATGTGCCATTGTATGTTCAAAGATAAAATTATTGCTGCTTTTTAAACCTTGTTCTTATTTTATTCATGCAAGATTATAGGTTTATAGATAAAAAGATGTTTAATCGTACCGTGACTCCTTAAATTTATTTTTTTCTGATCATTCTTTTATTACTACAATTACTGGAAGGATACACATAGTGAATCCTTAAAAATTAAATATTTATGTAATTAAACATTAATACAGTATTCACAATTCTGATTTTTCTATGTATGATATTATTAAAATACCATAAAAATAATTAATTAGGATTTCCTAAGTTTCTCTGGTCGTGAATAACTGTCTTTAACGTAGTAGAAAAGATTCCATAATTAGGCCACAATTTGTTCAACAGTTTGTAGTACTCATATTTATAATACTTCTCTGTTATTATAGTTCAAAGATTTATCTGATAAATAACTCAATTGTACATTACTTATTAATAATAATAATAAAGTCTTTCTCCTCTAGGAATTCCTACTTATGTGCTGCTGAATACTTCTGGAATTTCCATCCCAGCCAAAGTAGATCGTCTTGAACTTCTGAGTATCTCAGGCAGTTCTCTGAAGACTATCCCTGTTAAATATTACCCTGACCGAAAACCTTATGGCTTGTGGAATATTTCTGACTTTATACCACCAAATGAAGCCTTCTTTCTCAGAGTCACAGGCTATGATAAGGATGATTATCTCTTCCAGAGGGTTTCAAGTGTTTCCTTCTCTAGTATCATTCCAGGTGAGACATCATTTTATAAGACCCTGGAGTATTGATAGTTTAAGGGAGTACTGTGGTCCTATAGTAAAGAATGGACTATAAAATAAAGAATATCTTCACATTATTACTGGGTTGTCAAATTGATGGACATTTACACTTAGGTAACACAATTTTTCTTAATCATAAAAAGCACATCCAGACTTTCATGTGAAGTCTCACTGACCGCAGATCTGAAAATTCTGATTGGTGCAATCAGTGTAACAACTGGGAAATTCTGGTACTCTTACTCCCCCTAAAAAAAAAAAAAAAGAAAAGAAAGCCTGGCACACACGCTCAGTGTTTGATCAAGCTACCCAAATTGGCCAAATGGGCTAAATGCTTATCAATGATTGTCAGAAACCTACTTTGTGAGTAGTAATTCATTGTAAACATCTGGTGATGATTCTGCCTTTATGTGATAAGTTGGCAGTTAATCAGTAAGCTAGTTACTCATATATTTGCTGTTGTATAGAGATGAGAACGTAGATTAAGGATTCTTTGGAAGCATGAGGTAGCATTTCAGTTTGTCTCTACTCTTGCTGTTTCTCAAGGCTAATGACAACTGTGATAAAAACTTTGGCACTGTAGCCAAAACTGTGGATATGCAAATCTGTAGAAGGATTATTTCTAATATTGTACTATTGGATGGAGGGACAACAATTTATCATTTATACATAAGGTTGTAATTTGAGAAATTCAGAAACAACTGTACAGCTATTCTTTAATGGTTGTCGAATGGCGAGATTAGAACCAACCTCAGTATTTCCTCATAGTTAGTTGTCTTACCCCTAAATTGAATACTGCAAAATCTGTAGGATTCTTAAAAATCAAGTTTTTTTCCCATTATTTTTGGGAAAACAATTACTGTATGACTTCAATTCTTTTTTTTTTTTAAGTTTACTTATTTTTGAGAGAGAGAGAGAGAGAGAGAGAGAGAGAGATAGCATGAGCAGGGGAGGGGCAGAGAGAAAGGGAGACATAGAATCTGAAACAGGGTCCAGGCTCCAGGCTCCAGGCTCCAAGCTGGCAGCACAGAGCCTGACGTGGGGCTCGAACTCACAAACCGTGAGATCATGACTTGAGCTGAAGTCAGATGCTTAACCCACTGAACCACCCAAGCGCCCCAAGAGGCCTCGTCTTTTTGTAGAACCTGTGGGCAATGTAGCAAGATGGTGCTGGGGGGCACAGCAAGGAAGTTACATTCAGTACCCAGACTTTTTTGGTCCAGGTGAGGTGACTTGCTAATGGCAGGGCTTCCCCCTACCATCTGCTAGCTAAGGTGTATGACTTCAATTCTAAGCCATGTAGGTCCTTTTCATATATTTACATTTTTTAAATAACAATAGATTCTACAGTGGAGGAGGTATTGTAACTTATTCGGTAGCCTTTGTTTGTTTGTTTTTTTTTTCTATATTGGTGGCACAAAAAATAGTGTCTTAAAAAATAGAGTCTCAGGTTTAATGAATACGTTAGTAAGGGGTCCATGGAGAGATCCAGAAATTAATGGGGTTTGAACAAAGAAAGATAATTAAAGTGATTTTTAGTGATTTAGATTAATTGGAATGCAGAGGGTTTACTAGAATAATTAAGGTTTGAAGATTTTGAATGGATTAACAGGAAGTACCCAATATTATTGTGACCTTGTTGCCCATGTTCTATTTTTCCTAGATGCTCCCAAAGTTACAATGCCCATGAAAACCCCGGGATACTACTTGCAGCCAGGCCACATTTCCTGCTCTGTTGAGAGTCTTTTACCCTTTACCTTGAGCTTTGTCAGAAATGGAGTTACACTTGGAGTAGACCAGTATTTAAGGTGTGTACATGTTTTATTAGCAGTTATAGAAAGCATTAAACATCTAAATACAAACAGATACTTATTTTAATGTGCTTTTTCATTGGAAATTCCCATTTATTTGTTCCATAGTCTTGGAATATAGCAGTGAACAAAACAGGCGCAGGTCTGTGCCCTTATGGAGATTTTATTATAATGGAGAATGAAAACAGATATATGTTTTATGATATGTTAATTTCTCATTTATAATATGTTAAATATGTTAATTTAGTAAGTGCTAGAATTCATTCAAGGGTTGATTCAGGTTTTATAGAATCTGGATGTTATATAACTTGACGGTCTCTTGTTAAGCCCAAGAATACAAAATTATGAATATAAAGTTAGGTACTAAACTTTGGAAAGGTACTCGCAAAAGAGAAGAGTTTAAGCTTTGTTGGCTTTGGGGCAAACAAATCTCTGAATATAATTGAGAGATGGGGTGCATGTGGTTTTGGCCAACTTGCAGTTTTAAAATTCAGGATAAGGGACATTTGAGCAAAGACCTAAACATGGTGAGAGATGATCATGCAGATAGATATCTAGGAAAAAGGATTTGCATGCCAGGAACAGTTAGTGCAAATGCACAAGGCTGGAGCTGACTGGGCATGGGGGAAAGAAAGACAGGAAGGAAGCCAGTGTGGCTGGAGTGCAGTGAGCCAGGAGAAGGGTAGAGGATGGGGTTAGGGAAGTGAAGTGTGCTGGGACCGCAGGTGGAGGGAGAGCATGTGTGGCTACTGCACGTAACAATCAGTGGGAGTGGGTGAGGAAGCACTGATCTTCCTTGTGAAGATGGATGGCTTTTTTAGATAAATATAAATAATCAATGAGAAAATTGAGTAGACCTTGAAACCTGGAGGATGATTTCTGGAATTTTTTTTTAATCTTACTAATGAAACAAACTACATTTGGAGAAAAACTCTAGAAATTATTTTACAAAATTTCTGTGCTGTTGATTCAATAGTAATATAAATAACTTCCATAAAATGCTAAATATTTGACAGTATTAGCCTATTTAATCTCTTTAGGGGGTCATTTTAAGCAAAAACTATGGCAGGAATATTCAGTATAACTTTAGAAAAAAATTCCACTATTTGAAGATTGAACTGTATTACTTCCTGCTACTTTTTTTTATATTGTGTATCTTAATGATTCCCTAAGCTCCATGTTTAATAACCAGCAACATAACTGACCAGGATATTAAATGATGAAGCTACATAACTGCCTGATGAAATCAAATAATTCTGTTTCATGTTCAAGTAGTAACATGTTTCAAAGACACTTGAGATTCTTTATAAATATTAATTCATTAATTCCACACAATTCCTGGGAGGTAAGCCACAAGAATTCTTTCATTTTTCCAGCTCTGTGGCCCAGAGATGTGACATGCCTTGCTGACATATATTAAGCTCTTTGTGTGTAAGAGGCTAAAGACAGAATTTGGCATGGGTGGTGATGGATTGATACTCTAACCCTGATTCACTCACAAGTCCCTGCCCTAGATTTCCTAATAACTTGAGACATGTGACTTAATCTTTGTTATGTGAGTCACTATGGTCACTAGGGGATGTAAGAGAGAATTAGTTTGCATTAGCAGCAGGACACATTTCTATTTGACATGTTCTTTCCTTATTCCAAAGGTCATGCCTTCAAAACTTCTTAGAGTTTTAATGTTAACTGAGAAGACTACATGAAAAAAGAGAATTATTTTCACGTAATATTTCATAAATGAGAGGAGCAAGTATCACTGTCAAGAATATTCTTTACGTAATCTCACCCTGTTTACGTGTCTTTGAACTAATTACTTATCCTTCTTCCTGAATCTCGACTTACTTGTTTTTAAAACGAGGGACTAGAAGAATTGTCACTATCTGTTTCTAAAATATCCATGTGTCTAAGTTTTGATGAATCCTAATGTTGTGTGCTTGGGTCCGAACTTGGCATTGCAGAAAACACGACACACTGTATGTATTTCAAACTTCTGCCTCCCTGGAACTTACCAGTACCTCTTAGACGATGACAGTTATAAACTTGGACTTAGCTTACTGCTCTTAGGCATTAAAGATATAGCTTAGGTGATGACTGTGGCTTAGAGTACGCTCATACTCCTTTTTCTTCTGAATGGGTCAGTAAGGACTACTGACACCTCATGCATACATGGTTGAAAGGAAACATTAACTAAAGTGAATATTCTGTTACTAAAATATATGGAACAGTGACCTTGCTTATTTTGTCCGTTTTCTGATGAATAGGAACCTGTGCCTTCACTTTCTCTTACAAAGTCTAGATTAGTGATAAATACACATTAAGAGCTCAGTAAGTTCTTCGTGGCTTTTTGATGACAGGTATTTTTTTTTTTTTTTTTTTTTTGGACAGCAAGAGATCTGGTGTTATAACTGAGCTATTATATCTCATACCACTTTCAGATTTCGGTGTACGGTGTCTTTTGCCTCTGCAATGGGCTTTTCATCTCATCTATGTCTTGATTGTTAAAGAAGGTTAAACATAGCTATGGATGAGTGTAAGAAGAAAATTAGGAAAATAGTTATGATTTTCAATTCTATTTTAAAATAAGATAATGCCTATTTTGTAGATTATTGGAATCCTTTAAAGTATCTATTAATATCTATTAACTAATTAGATATGAAATATCTATCAGAATTAAATATCTATTACTAAAACACTTCGAAAAAATAGAAAGCAATTTGAACAGTGTTAAAGGCCAAAGAATAAGTATTTATTAAATGAATGGATACATATTATAGCAAATGGGTTTTTTTAACCTAAATGACAGGTTTGATAAAATGGGTAATTTTTTTCTTTTGTCAACGTATACATAGATTGAACCAGATATGTTCCATAGCCTTATGTGGAGCTTATATACAAGAAAATTAAAAAGAACTTTTTGGGATCAAAAAGTCAATTTTCTACCTTCAAACTCATGAATTACCTTGTTGAATTGCTTTGGTTGAGAACCTCTACTGAACAAGACCCAAAACTGGAAATAATATGGAAGGAGAGAGGATTTAAGGAGTGTTGCTCTATTAAATCTTTATCTTATATTTTCACATAGCCAGAAAATGTTTCCCTAAAGAAATTCACAAACTCTGTGTCTTATTGCCTTTGGTGTGCCTTTTGCTCAGAGAGCTTAACTTTCTTCTTCTTTTTTTAATATGAAATTTATTGTCAAATTGGTTTCCATACAACACCCAGTGCTCATCCCAATAGGTGCCCTCCTCAATGCCTTTCTAATGAAAAGGTGTATAATTTTAAGCTATGAGGAACTCTGTAGTTTCATCTGCTTATTTTTACATTGTTCTTTTGAATGAATACTTCCAAAAAATCACTGGTTTCAACTTTGTCTTGCTTTTGTCGTAACTAAAATGGTTTCTATTTTCTTGCCCCAGGGAATCTGCCAGTGTGAACTGGGAGATTGAAAAGGTCACTTTGTCTGATGAAGGTGCCTATGAGTGCATCGCTGTCAGCAGTGCGGGGACTGGACGGGCACAGACATTTTTTGATGTGTCAGGTAAGTAATTGTCGCTAATTGCTTTGCAGTTGCCTGGAAATTAGTGCAGCTATGGAAATGGGATGTTTGATAATCCTGGCTTCACTACATATTAGCTGTGTGACCTTCCTTGGGACAAGCATTTAAGGACTCAGTGCCTTGGTTTCCCCAAACTATAATAGGAAGATAATTATCAGTAACAGTCTCTTATCTCATTGAGAAATGTGAGGTTACATGAGATAGTATAAACTCACATAGAAGAGAGCCTGGCACATAGAAACACTTAATAGACCCTAGCCATCATTGTTATTGTTCTTGTACTATTATCATTATTATTGTAGGCTCTCTTAATAAATATTTTTTGAAAAGATCACCTAGCATTTTTATTAAAATTGAAAGAAATTTAAAGAAAGGAAGGGATAAAATTTAAGAAAAGGGAGAGATCTATTCTGGGAATAACAAGGTTAAATTTCCCATTTTCTTTCCCATATTTGTAATAAGCAGACTGTTTTTATGAATGCATTCTGACATTAAATTCAAGACAGTGAAAGTGATCATGTTCAAGAAACACAGGACCTCAGTGGCTACAGTATTGGTATTAAGAAGAGTGGAAGAAATGCTAATTATTTCACAGTAGATAGTATGTTTCCTACAAATAAATGGGAGACAAAACTCATTGCTTTTTATTTATTTTTGAGAGAGAGAGAGAGAGAACCTGAGCTGGGGAGGGGCAGAGAGAGAGAGGGAGACACAGAATCCAAAGCAGGCTCCAGGCTCTGAGCTGTCAGCACAGAGCCCGACACGGGGCCCGAACTCACAACCTGTGAGATCATGACCTGAGCTGAAGTCAGATGCTTAACCGACTGAGCCACCCAGGCACCCAAAAACTCATTGCTTTCTAAGGTAGAGTATATTTTAGCAAAAAAGTCATTTTTCCTTTAATCTCCCAGAATTCTTAGGACACAAAAAGATTATCATTTTTAACCAATGATCAGGATTTAAGCCACTTTCTCAGAACATATCTAGAATTTATTAGAAAGTTTGTTTTGATTGAATTATTTTCTACCTGTCTTATAGACTAGTGTTGCTGTGTGTTTAATAGTAACCCTATTCTGACCTAAATGTAGCTGCTGAGTTTACAACATTGTCTATACCTACTTTTAGTGTGGATGTGCATTTTCTTTAGGCAATTTAACACAAAAGCAACTGTATAACTGTAGGACTGTTTAGAAGTCTAGGATTTATGTTTGTGATCAAGAAGTCCAAGCTGAACTTTAAAACAGAGGCATGCAAGCATGTTCTTCTTGGCGTGAATTTATTTGTATTCTCTTATTCTTAGAAAAATAAAGCTTGTCTCCTGAAACAATTCAGTTCACATGCATCATAAACTATTCATTTTTTTTTCATCGCCAATAATTATGAAAAGCATTGGAATTGTGTCAACGTTCCTCAGCTTCTGGGAAAACAAACACTTGAGCACTTGACTGTTTTTTCCCAACAATATTAATTGAGAGAAAGACAACAGGGAAAGAAGTTTGAGTGAGTTGATTTAGACATCTTGCATAAACAACTAGGAAGTGCCAGTAAGAATTTGTGAACTGACTCTTAAGAATTTGACTCTGTAGTGTCAGTAACTTCCATATGTGTGTTGTACACATGCCCCATTAGTTTAATTTGTGCCAGCCAAGCAGTGGTATCACTAGGAAATTATAACGTGCCCAAGCCAGTGTTCAGGAATTATGTCCCACTCAGTCAATTATGAAAGAAGGAACAGAAGCACTGATGGTAACAGCAGTGATGGTAATGGCAGAAATAACAAGCAAGTGCCCCTTTGGACTTGGAAGAATAGACATTTCTTGCCAGGCTCACTGTTGCCTCAAACCTCCACCCACTTCTGAATCCCCTGTAGCCTGGGCTGAGATCCCAGCAGTTAGCTAAAGGCATGCTGGAATCAAGTGCAAATTCATAGGACAGTTAGGTCTTATATTTTGGAAAGGAGTGTTGGAAAACAAGGCATTTTGAGATAGTGATGTTCTGGTGTCACTATGGACACAAATTTATTTTGTAAAGTCAAAGGACACCCAAGCACAGTTTGAAGAAAAGCTAAAGTTCTACCAATATGTTACCCTAATTTTTTATTCCAGCATTTTCTTCTAGCTGACATGTGTAAGGATTTTTAGTTCATGAAAAATGTTGATTATTGAATGTTTTAGATGCAAAATGGGTATAAAAAGCATTGTACTTCTTTTATTACATATAAACATACAGAAACAAACGAGTAGAGTTGCAGAAACATGAAAAACTCTTTTCAAGGAATAATTGTTAATTTAGTACGGTTACAAAGTTACATTAATTTTCTTCACTGAATTTCTTTCTTAACACAATGCCCTCCCCTGAGGGAATACACGCACAGAGTACTAAAATTCTGGATTTACATAAAATACCGGGAATACAGAAAACTTGTCAGGGGCATGTCAGTGACAGACAATCTTAAATTATAATTAGAGGATATTGTATTAGAACAGGATAAGGGCTTGGAAATAATCTTGTACCACCTTGTCATTCTGTAGCTAAAGCAACTTAGGCCTGGAGCAGGCAGTGACCCATTATGATTATAGGGATGAGAAGAAGGTTCCTGGCCTCCTGACTTCCTGTTCAGTGATCTTTACCTAATGTCACAAGGCCTATACTTGTCATTCTTCTCTCAGTTATGAGGTTCTGAGGTTTCATCTCTGGTTCCCCAATTCTAGCCTTAGTCATTCTTTTACATAGGAAGGGCTGTCCCTCAAACTTCTAGGACCAGGCTATTTCTGACAATCTATTATCTTGGCCTCCTTTGCACACTGTTGTCATTCTCCCTCATCGTTTCCCCCAACGCCACAAATTTATTTATGCGTGCATAAATATTTAAGTATATACACTATTTATTATCTCTAGTTATTTAGGCAGCAATGATATTGTATGTCATTCTTTTAAACCTTATCTGTTCCCATTTATTATTAGAAAGTTAGCATTTTACATATTTCAATTTATGTTTGAAAAGGGATTAGACTCTGAGGTGGGGTTTGTATATAAGAAGGTTATTTCTAGGGGGGCGCCTGGGTGGCGCAGTCGATTGAGCGTCCGACTTCAGCCAGGTCACGATCTCGCGGTCCGTGAGTTCGAGCCCCGCGTCAGGCTCTGGGCTGATGGCTTGGAGCCTGGAGCCTGTTTCCGATTCTGTGCCTCCCTCTCTCTCTGCCCCTCCCCCATTCATGCTCTGTCTCTCTCTGTCCCAAAAATAAATAAAAACGTTGGAAAAAAAAAATTAAAAAAAAAAAAAAAAAGAAGGTTATTTCTAGGAAAATGCACTGGTAAGGGAGTAACAGAAGTGGAAGAATTTAAATTGTGATATAGTCACTGCTAGGGCCTTACTGGATCCCACAGGGAATTCTGGAGCTGTCATGGCCCTGAATCAAAGCAACAGAGCCTCGATTTGTTTCCTCATTAAGTGGTCACTGAATTATGGGTGCCCTGGAAAGGGGGGATTTACCCTGAGCATGTTAGCTCCCTTGGCTATGAGCTGTATATAACCAAGAAGCATAGCAGCCAGGGAAATGAGTACCTATATCCTTAAGAGGACTCTGGGCATGTGCCCAGCATTCCCTACATGCCTAATGTACAATTTTCCATTTTCTAAAAATCTCAATAAATACCTAGTTTAGTTGAGGAAGTTTGTGTCAAAAGAACAAAAAAGAAAACCATACAAACATCATGTGGCCTTCATAAAGATCTCGATAGAATGTGAACACATGTACTTATGATGACTTTCATGTCTTTGATGGTCTATACCATCTTGGATATGAGAGTCATAGAACATTAGAACTAGAAAGGGTCTTTAAGATAACCTAATTTGATTATCTCATTTTTTAGACAGGGAAGCAAACCCTGTGGATAAATTGACTTATCTAAGGTCACATACCTAGAGAGAGAACTAGGCAGCCTATGGTTGACAGATTCAGTACGTAAAAACATAGAGTGCCCAATTAAATTTGAATCTCATATAAGTATGTCTGAAATATTTCATGAGACATATGTACACGAGAATATTATTTGATGTTTATCTGAAATTCAAATTTAACAAAGTTTCTCGTAT
Source organism: Herpailurus yagouaroundi (assembly GCF_014898765.1). Lineage (NCBI taxonomy): Eukaryota > Metazoa > Chordata > Mammalia > Carnivora > Felidae > Herpailurus > Herpailurus yagouaroundi. Next base: position 12,551,277 of record NW_024412426.1, read on the forward strand.
ATTCTGTCAAGCCTAGCCAGACTCCAGAGCTTTCTAACTTTGTCGTGTCCTCTTTCCACACGATTCATCAACCATTTTCTTAAGAGATTTTAAGAACATAGCAGAATGATAAAATTTTGTTTTTTAAAAGATAATTTAAAATAGGATCTACTCTTCTAAATGTTTGGAAAGCAGGATAAATATAAAGGAAAATACGAAAAATATACACATTTCTGTCCCTCAGAGATTACCACTATGGTTTTGGCATATTATTTCCAGGTTTTTTTTTTTTTCCAGGCTTATGATTCATCTGCACTTATATATGGTTTTAAATAAATAAGAATAAAATTTGATCTTGAATATCTAATACTCTTTCATATTTAAACTAAACAGGCACATGGGTTTCCAGCTGGAATAGCTCACTGCAGTTTTATTGCTGTATTATTGCTGAATAATAGCTTGTTACAGCAGATCGTTTTAAAGCATTTGGGCAGAACATATTTTAGGGGGGCATTTGTATTTATTCTCAAACCTAACTAGAGTAATATGATTCTCTCTAGAATGTTGGCTCAATATCTAATTAGTAAGTTATTTTTGACGGCATTTGAAATGTGCATGACTTATTCAATACCTTTTGTGTGCATGGTTTCATGTGTACAATTTTATTAAAGGCCTGTGCCTACTCTTAACTTGTCCTGCAGTCAAAACATCCCTTGTTCCTTTGGGGGAACATTTGTCATACTCTGCTGTTGCACTGTCTTCTTAATGAGATTGTAGCCCTTTGAAACCAATATTATCATATTTAGTATACTATCATCTACCATACTTTGTGTCCTCTTTTCTCTAAAACACCAAATAAGCATTTTTAAATTTAAAAAAATCCATAAATGCTACCTTCTTCAAAACCCAAAAATTTGCCTCATTCCCCAATCCCTAAATTAGTCTAGTGATATCCTTTTGCCAAGGCTTTTTGATTCTCACATCTATAATTTATAAATTTAAACTTAGGTATGCTTTGGTGTGTGAACAAGCACTACTTTTCTTTTCTTTTCTTTTCTTTTTTTTTCTTTTCTTTTCTTTTCTTTTCTTTTCTTTTCTTTTCTTTTCTTTTCTTTTCTTTTCTTTTCTTTTACATTGAGGATTAAAGGTACTAAAAGCATATCCTGTGCATGGTGTCTTCAGGCTACAAGTGCCTGTGCTATTATTCACTTTTACACTACAGTGTTTTCAATTAGAGAACATTCAAATCTTCCCATTGAAGAAATAACATCTAAAACCACAGTGTTCGGCAAATGTGATAAAAATCAGGTGGTCGGTTTTTTTTTTTAGAACATGTACTACTTTTTTAAAGTATCTTTTAACTAGATAATTTTCTTGGGGTCAAAGACATATATACTAATTAATAAGCTGTCTTCTGCATCTTCCCTACCAGGTTCTCAATATACACTCATTACATTTTTAAACTACATCTATAAGGGAGCAAACTGGCTATTAGGTCTCTTGATTTGAATCTTTTCGTTTCACCCAGAGCCCCCTCCAGTCATCCAAGTGCCTGATAATGTCACAGTCACTCCTGGAGAAAGAGCAGTTTTGACATGTCTCATCATCAGCGCGGTGGATTACAATGTAACCTGGCAGAGGAATGACAGAGATGTCAGACTGGCAGACCCAGCAAGGATGAGGATCCTGGCCAACCTCTCATTGGAGCTAAGGAGTGTGAAGTTCAGTGATGCTGGGGAGTATCATTGTGTAGTCTCCAATGAAGGAGGATCATCAGCTGCTTCGGTTTTCCTCACGGTGCAAGGTATGTGTGTATGATAACTTCAGAGTTACAGTGCCTTTCTCTCTTCTTCATTTGATCCCTATTCCCTTAAGTTTGGTTTCTCTATTCCCTTAGGTTGGCTATGACAATAACAATATCTACCCAAACAATTACTATTTTGAATGACAGAGTCCTTATGGATCTTAGGTGGCCTAAAGCTGACCAAACTGGAAACTAAAACATCACTAACAAATAGGTGACCTTTTAAGACAAACACAACCAACCAGTCCTAGAGTTGGACACCTTTATTTTAAGAAAATGTAAATAGAAATTGTCTCTGGATGATTTAATAGTTTTAAATTCCCAAGTCTATCATGTGGACTTAAAAATTCTAATTGTTGTAATGATTGGTTAAAAGTCTTTCCCGAGTTGAGTATTACATTATTTCTGATGTAACTAATTTGCTTATATCTTTTTAAAGTAAGATTTAAGATGTTTCTCATCTTGGTGAAATTTTATTAAATATTAGCAGAGTTGTTTTTATCTTATTTATCTTATACACACAAGATAATAAACTAAGGGTAAGCCAATCTTTAATTATGCCTTTAGAGACGAAATGTTAGGTAGCTGAAAACAGTGTGTTAACAATGTGGTTTAATGGCTACCAACTATATATATATATATATATATATATATATATATATATATATATCATTCAGGACGATCAAATGAAGGTCAGAATCTGTTCCAGTGAATCTCTTTCAATAGAATCATATTTAGCTTCTAAACGTCTGTACCAGCTGAGAGCCTTAATGTAATGAGCAAATTACTATTGCCAGTTTTACACTGTTAAGCTGAAAGATTGAGTTACCACCTCAACAGAATATTTCATTTCAAATCCTCAATGTGGGAGACTGATTGCATCAGGATTGTGTCTGGCTATCTGGTTATGACATCAGAAACAACTTTTTGCCATGCCTGAAGTAACACTCTCAGATGATGTTTTTAACAAGATTATCTAAGAAAATGACCACTGAGACTCAAGGCTAAGCGCTTAGAGTGTTATTAGAAGCAGAAAAGTAAAACTACTATGAGAATTAGCAAATTGGTCATCTGATTCTAGTTTTCTCGCTGGTATTTAAGACCTGTTCTGCAGTCTGAATGTACATCTCTTTTGTTAGTGGACCTGGTGAAACCTCTAGGGAAACATTGCTTTTGTAGATGGTTCACTGCATTTCCACATGGTAGACAGCCTAGATCATTTGAGTCAATCCAAGTGGTAACCTGAGTTACCAGAATTTTGAAACTGTTCTTTACTAAACTGATTGTTTCAGATAGAACAAAACACTAATGGACTTTGGAAAATTTGATCTTGGTTCTTCACTTGAAGTCCCTTAGAATAGGATTGTAAACTAAAATCAGAACCTTCCTAGTTTCCTCAGGTTACCTTTTCAATGTATTAGCATCCTATTTAGTTGATTACACCAGTGATTCTCAAACCTCCATGGATAAAGAATTGTCCCAGGCACAAATTTTCTGGTTTAAAATCGCATGTCTGTGGCTGCTGCAGTCTCTTCTCATGTAACAGTAAAATATCAATAAGGACCTCAAAAAGACAAAACTGAAGAATACTAAAACCCAGTGGCAATTAACAGTAGTAAAAATTTGGGGAGGAATTTTATATATATGTCTGTGTGTGTGTGTGTGTGTGTGTGTGTGTGTGTGTGTGTATACACATTTTATATATATATATATATATATACACACACACACACACAGACATATATATATACACACACATATATAATAAAGATTTATTTATAATAAATATATATTTATAAATATGTGTAATAAAGATTTTTATTTATATACATATGTATATATAAGTATGCATATGTAATCTTTATATTTTAAGGTCAGTATAATGAAAATCTCAATCAATGGTGCATCTTTTTTATGTTCATATGAAAGCTGAGTGGATGCATCTTTGTCTTTCTGTTTCATACTTTCTGAAAAAGAGAATGTTACTCTTTAGGAAGCCATAATGGTGTTGCCTCACACATATTGATAGCGATAACCATCCAGTAAGGAAAACAGTAGAACTGGAAGTAGACAGGCAACCCAGACTCTCGTAGAGAACTGTAACCTAGGATATATGTTTCTCTCGAAATGAAAATATTTGGAAATGAGAAACATTGATAGGGGTGTCAACTAGCGATTTTAGAGACAGATGGTAGCAGAGGGCAGCATCCCAGTCTCAGCCAGGAGAGCATCATAGATGAGAATCGGGCAAGGAGCTGTGCACATCAGACTAACTCAGTTAGTTAGTTAGACATCAGACTAACTCAGTTAGTTAGTCTGAACTGCAAAGGCAGTTCAACTAGAACAACAGTAGCCAAATAAGCTAGGTCCATCCAAACACTTTCCAAAACTCTTTGGAACTGAAATACCTGAATGTGTACACACTATTCTGACACTTTGGTCATTATATTTCTGTCTTATTGATACAAATGGCAAATCATTACCTTAACTTTTACAAAGAATATTATTTATATATTACAGAAGATAATTACAGTATGATCTGGCGAGAAAAATTACCTATTTTTATACTGCTACTAATATAATTTGGATACACTATTCAGAAAAATAAGAAGTTTGTAGCAGTGTGAGGCATCATCACTGGGCAATATTATTTTCAGCTTTCCTCTATGTAAAAAAGAGTTATACACTATTTTGAAGTATTTGATGTGTATCTTAGGTAGAAATAGTTGCGTGTTTTGGTAATAAAATAATCTACCAAAATTAGCACTTACATTAAATGTATGGAAACTACTTTTGGGGTATTTGGTATTGCTTATAAAATGTGATCTCAATATCTTAATGTATACCATTTTCTGCTATTTTTCTAGGATAAGTTGCAACACAGCCCTCCCTTCCTATTTTGATGTCTTTTAAGTGATTTTTAAGTGATTTTTGTACAGGATGATATTTTTAATGCCTAAATAAATATCAATACATCCCCCCCCCCAAAAAAAAACACTTTGTTGACAGACACTGGGTCTGGATTTGATGTCATCTGATTTGAGTGTGAATAAACAGAAAATTATCAAAACAAAATAGGAAAAAAAATAAAGCACTGGACCTAAGGAAAAAATACTGAGGAACACAACAAGGGGGGATAGCCTTGAAAGAAATGGATGCTTTTGAAAGCAGTTCATTCTAGAGACTGGGAAAAAAAATGTTTTGTGTCACCAATGTCTTTCTAAAAGACCTATCCTCCTTTGAGCAGTAGTATAGAATGATAGAAGAAGAAGTGGCTGATGTGAAAGATCAACAACAAGTGTGATGGAAGAAATAAGAAAGGATTTGATGTTAAAATGCAATATTATAATGCAAATTTGAATCAGAGGCACTAAAAAACAGAATTTACACTACATAAAAATAAAATCAGGGATGTGGTGCGCAAACTTGAGAAGTTCTTTCAGAATGTTGAGGAAAAAACTATGAGTGAGTAATATGTTGTTGTTTTTCAAGTAGAAATAAAAAACAGAGACTGGAACTTGGAACTTAAAGCTATGTAGGTATATAGCATATATATTTATATAACAAAGACAAGTGACACTAAAGAAATAGAAAAAGATATAATTGAAGAAAATTATCCTAGAGAAGAAAAAAAAATTGTCCTGGGTAAGCAAATCAAGTGAGGTCAATAAAGAGAGAATTTCATCTAGACACATCCTGGCTGAAATTTGAAATTATTAGTACAAGGGAAAAAACTCCACAAGCATACATTCAGACTGACCCAATATGTTGTAAATGGAGGGATAAAGTCAGACTGGTGTCAGACTTCTCAGATGTGCTAAAGGCTAGAAAATAATTGCAACGACTGTTTGTCATAGTTTGGTTCTTAGGGTCTGAATATGTTCTCTCATTTGGGAAGATATTCTTTACTCTCTAAGGGAGAAGCAGAAAAGCAGATAAAATCAGATTATTCTTTTCCCCATCCTAGAATAAGCCATTCCAATGTTCCCAGTGGGACTTTAACTCTTCCTTAGACCATGGACACTTCAAAGACCTCAGTTTTGGCAGTATCGTGGAATTTTGAGTCCAGCCTTGGCAAAAGCAAGTGTCCTAGTGGCTCTTTTCCATCATTCTCATTTCCCTTAGTGACATTAGACTCATTATCATTCTACCAGAAGAGCCTTGAGAAGAAACACTGATCGTAGAAACTGTGGTTGTTTGAATCAGTCACATAATAAGCATGAGAGAATGTGAATAGGTTGATATGCTTCCTTCATTATGAGAATTCCTCACGGTGGGGAAAATGGTATAATTAGATACAGGAAGTTCTTCCAAAAGGGGATTTCCTCAAGCAGGGCTTATAAGACTCAGAAGTCCGGCTAGTCAAACATATAAACAAACAAATTGAAGCCACCCACAGTTATGACGGGAAAGGGTCGGGGGGAAACCCAGTTAGATTGATATAGACAAAAATGTGAATATGAGATTGACCATTGCTTGTTTGGGGACAGTGGAACTATAAGTGACCTTCTTATTTATACTTTTATGTACTTAAAAAAAAGTGTTTAATAGGAATGCATTTTTTAAAAACTTTGTGTAAATAGGCTTTAAATTTTTTTGAAAGTGCTCATATTAATTTTATTGGGAGATTGAATTATGTATGGGTAATGTGTTTTCTTTCTTTGCTAAATATTCCATAAATTTGTGTTATCAATTTTATATTTAAAATAATTAAGGTAGGGGCGCCTGGGTGGCGCAGTCAGTTAAGCGTCCGACTTCAGCCAGGTCACGATCTCGCGGTCCGTGAGTTCGAGCCCCGCGTCGGGCTCTGGGCTGATGGCTCAGAGCCTGGAGCCTGTTTCCGATTCTGTGTCTCCCTCTCTCTCTCTGCCCCTCCCCTGTTCATGCTCTGTCTCTCTCTGTCCCAAAAATAAATAAACGTTGAAAAAAAAAATAATTAAGGTATAATTAAGAAAGTTAATAAGAGGTAGTGTAAAAATAAGGAATAATTAAGAAAATAAATTAAGAAATAGTGCCTCTCAAAGTGTCAGATTAGAACTTTTATCAGTACAAAAATTCATACTTGAAAGCTTAAGGGTCTGGAATTTTTTAGGACTATATTATAGAATAAGCATTTTAAATCCTTTCTGCAACAAAGTAAGGTCAAGCAAAAAGAATAAATGCAGAATTTCAGTTGATAAGTTAGGTTTTCTTATACTGAATAACCCAGTAACAGAGCCATGACAATCTCTTCAATTTTTCCCTTTGCAAGATTTTCACAGAAATAAATTGTGATTTATGGAATGCGATATCCATGATTGAATAATGAAAACTGCTTTTTATTTGCTTTTCTCTTTTCTTAGACATTTTGATACACTAAAGTCTTGCTAGTTAAGCCTTCTGTTGTTGGAAGTTGATCTGAGACATGTATATGTATGTTTTAAATACTAGTGCATCTTTGTGGATTTCATTTAGATAAGATGAAACCACACACTTAAAATGAAAACCTCAAATCATTACTTGCTGTCAAAAGTTAATTGTATTCATTTCCTTGGTTGTTTGATGTCCCAGTATGAATCAGCACAAATGAATAACATGCTCTGTTAAGATACTGGCTTTTGTTGCCTTCTGTACTACAGATCTAATAAGGAGTAAGTTGGAGGCCTTTAGATTTGAAGGAAAATAATCTAGCGAAGTTTTGATTCAGATATTCACTGCACTGATATCCAAGGAAAATGCAGTTTCCCATAGAAATATTTGCTTTCCTGGTTCTTTCTATGGTGACTGTAAACTTTATGAAGAGAAAAGTTTAATATTCACTTTATCTGATGAATGTATTCTAATGACTCCATGGTTTCAGGCAAGCTTCTGTTTATAACAAAATGCAATTCTACTCAATAAAATTATACATCTTCCTTGACTTAGGATGGGGTTATGTAATCCCTAGTGGCTTGCCCTAGGTTACAAAGCCAGCAAGTGACACAGCCCAGATCTAAACTGGGTCTTTCCATTGTTCTGCATTGAATACAGAAATGCCTACACAGGCTATTAGCAGGCCTTAAGTTCCGGCAGGTAGAGGAAAGTGTAAAAAGATAATATAAATAAATGGTTCTTGGGTATGGACAGAAAAGTGAGAGCAGTGAATTTTTTTAAAAGTAGGCTCCATGCTCAATGTGGAGCCCCACATGGGGCTTAAACTCATGACCCTGAGATCAACACCTGAGCTGAGATCAAGAGTGGGATGCTTAACCAACTAAGCTACCCATGTACCCCCCTAAATTTTTTTCAATAGGAAAGTTACAAATGTCCTCAGGTTTCTGTGGCATAGGTTAAGAATCTCTGGAAATCTCCAGCATTGTGTGTAACGATGATTTAGAGAAATCACTGCTTGATTTTAATTCCCTATCCCTCCGTTGCTCCTTCCTTCTCTGATGCCTTATACAGTAGGCCAGGTAGATCACAACAGTTTGGTCAATCTTTTGACCCAAGTTCTGGTAGAGTAGCTAAGGAGCAGGTCAGGGGAGAGAAACATCCATAAATATGCTCCAAAACAAGCACACAGAGAAAATGTAAGACAATTAAACCATAAGTTCCATGATGGCAGGATCCAATTTTCTTCAGTTTGGTGTCTTTAGTGCCTGACACAATATTTAGTGCATAGTGTTGCATCCTGTCTGTGGGAAGTCTGAATGAGAAGTAGAGTTCATATTTCCTTTTTTTTAATTTTTATTTATCTTTTAGTCCAAGAGAAATTTTTCAGGGGCCCAGAGACCATAGAGCAGCAGTGAAGAGAAATGTTAGGATAATGTTAGATGGTATTGGACAGTAAAGAAAATGAGCTAGAGTATATTCATTTAGTACAGTGCCTGGGATGTAGAGAGTGGTTAATAAATGTTAATTGGGGAATTAAAAAAAAAAAAACAGAGTAGAGTGTTTAGGTAAGGCAAGTCCGAAAAATATTTCCATCATAAGATGTACTAAAAAATTATTTGAGTTATATTCTTCCTGAACATCGATTAATGTTTATTATTTTATAAATTCATTATCCAATTAAAAATAAATTCTGTTTCTACAGATTAGATATTTGTAATACAGGAAAAAACATAGTAACTTACTATTTTTATTTATGAGGAAAGGGATATGATATTTGACTATTATGAATAAAAGTTGGAATAATTCTTAGTACTTATTGCTGGATCTGCAGAAAGGTATACATTAGGAGCATTTGGTTATTGATAGTGCTAAACTGATAGATAATCATTTTAAATGATATTTATTTTTTTTTTTAATTTTTTTTTCAACGTTTATTTATTTTTGGGACAGAGAGAGACAGAGCATGAACGGGGGAAGGGCAGAGAGAGAGGGAGACACAGAATCGGAAACAGGCTCCAGGCTCTGAGCCATCAGCCCAGAGCCTGACATGGGGCTCGAACTCACGCACCGCAAGATCGTGACCTGGCTGAAGTCGGACGCTTAACCGACTGCGCCACCTAGGCGCCCCTTAAATGATATTTAAATGATAAATGATAGAATCTTCATTTATGCTTTTTCCTACAGCACTATCTGAATAATACTGTTATCAGTATACTTTTTCATAGTACTAAAACAAATACTGAAACACATGAAGTGTCTTGACTAAAAACACAGGTCTGCCAAAGATCAGGGCTGGTGTCTTATTTGTTTATATATTCATTATTCCTTCCTTCCTTCCTTCCTTCCTTCCTTCCTTCCTTCCTTCCTTC
>NW_024412426.1:12560790-12580790 GCF_014898765.1 Herpailurus yagouaroundi
TTCCTTCCTTCCTTCCTTCCTTCCTTCCTTCCTTCCTTCCTTCCTTCCTTCATGTATTCACCAAAACTTTAAGTGTCAGATATTGTGCTCTTTGCTGAGGGTATAAATGAAGATAGAACAGCATCCTTCCCCTCAATAAGTTTATAATATAAGAAAGGGAATAAGTAAATTAAATGAATATTTATAACACAGTGTGGTAAGAATTTCACCAGGGTATTATACCTAGGAGACTTTAATTCATAGTGATGAGTGGATGTTGAGAAAGGCTTCACACAGGAGATGGTACCTGAGGTACCCATTCCAGTGGGGAATATAAGTCAGCATTACCCAGGTGGAAATCAGGAAAGCCTTTCTAGATGGAGAAAATTACATGTGTAAAGTCACAGAAGAATGAAGACACAGCAATGTGGGCATGCTGAGAGTAGAGGGTCCAGCTGAAGAGGGAGATCTGTCCCTAGGATGGTGTGATTTTCTTTTTCCTGCCGTTTTCAGGATCCTTTTCATATACAAGTGGAAAAATCATTCAGGTTTGTGACTTTGTGATGTTGGCTCAGCAAACAATAAAAACAAGGTACCAGGGGGAGAAAAAGTGGTTGCAGTGATAGCTCTGTGGAGTTTAGGCTGGATACAGAAAGAAAGAGAAGGTTAAAGGCATGGTCTGATAGATTGGAATAAATCAGAAGGGTCAGAGGAGTTTGGGTCATGATGAAGTTGGGGAAGGAGAGTGTGGGAGTCAGGAAGTGACAACTGGAAGGATGGGAGGTTCTGAACCTCAGATTGGACTTGCAAGGCTAAGTGTTTTTTCAATCACATTGTAGGTCACTTCCCTGATAAGATAACTAAGGTAACAAATGAATTTGTCTAGCAACATAAAGTAACTGCCAGATTTTTAAGTCTTTCCTGCTAGAAGTGCTATGTAGATCTACTTTTATGTACTTTTGATCCTATAAGTGTTGCATACTTTATAAAATTATCCTTTTTTGAGTACCATAACCCTTTTTTTGAAAAAAAAAAAAACCCTATTATTTTAGAGTAGTTTTAGGTTCACAGCAAAACTGAGAGGAAGTTACAGAGATGGTTCATATACTCTCTGCCCTCTGCCATTATCGCCATCCCCCACCAGAGTGGTGCATTTGTTACAATTGATGAACTTGCACTGACACTTCATAATCACCCAGAGTCTGTAGTTTACATTAGGGTTTACTCTTGACATTGTACATTCCGTGGGTCTGGATCAATTTATAATGGTATTTATCCATCATTATAGTACCATGCAGAGTGTTTATTGGCACTGCTGTTAAAAACCTCTGTGCTCTATTCATCTCTCCTTTTCACCCTCCCAACCACTAGAAAACCATTTATCTTTTTATTGTCTCCATAGTTTGGCCTTTTCAAAAATGTCTTACAGTTTGACACATACAGTACGTATCCTTTTCAGATCGGCTTGTTTCACTTAGTAATATGTATTTAAGGTTCCTCCATGTCTTTTTCATAGCTTGATAGCTCATTTCTTTTTAGCACTGAATAATATTACATTGCCAACTTTTGATAGTCAAAAGATATCCTTGCCATAATTGTGTCTGGATCAAAAGATACATGTACATATATGTAAAGCTTTAATAGCATTTTTCTAATATGCTATGAAGTAATAATGCTACTTATGATTGACCCTTTTTTCCCCAAGTCAAATGAGAATGGACTTTCTTCTACTTGGAAATTCTGTGATTTTGGAAAATTGTTATAAAGAGAGCCCAGTAAAGAAAAGGTAATGCAATAGTCAATGCTGGTCATCATTTAATTGAAGATTTTCTAAGTAAGAAAGAATAGACTTTAAAAATTCTAACCTTCTTATCAATCATATTTATTGTCTTAATCTGTTTTGACTAATCACCCAAAGAAGCTCCTGAAATGTTAAGGAAAGAAAAAATATAGTATTATATGGAAACAATGTTAATGTATAAATAATTTTATACTAGGAATTAGTATAATTTTAAATGAGGAATTTTATACTAGGAATTCAAATAGATACCAAGGGAGCAAACATTTGCTACATATATATATATATCTCCTTATATTTTACATTGGGAAAATAAAAATTGTAAATTTTTAATAAATCTTCATGTGTTTTGCCATTAGTAGTTTTTCACTAAATAGAATTTAGCCTAAATTTATCACTGCCTATCTCTGAAATTATTGCCCTTCTCTTATTAACTGTATTTCCTAACCATATTGGTGTTTGGGTATGGGATTTTTTGCAAATCCAGCTGTAACTGTCAAGATTTAGTCCTTGCCTATGTGTTTTATTGCTAATGCACCACCTACTGGTAAATCAATGAATAAATGACCTCTCAGATTTAACAGACCTTCTCTCTAGTCCAGCACTGTCAAATAGAACTTTCTACAATGATAGAAGTATATCTGTGGTGCTCTGTGTGGTAGCTACTAACTGTATGTGGCACTTGAGCACTTGAAATATGGCTAATGCTCTTTAAGGAACTTGTTCTGAAATTTGATCTAGTTTTAGATAATTTAAATGTGAATTTAAATAGACATTTGGCTAGTGGCTACCGAATTGGATAGCACAACTGTAGTATTTTCCAGAGAAAAAAGAAAAGCGGAAATAGCAAGAGCAGAAGTCTTAGGAAATTTATTGCAGCTGCTGTGTATATTAAGGACTCTCATAATTCATTGGAATTATTGCCATTCAGGAATAATTCTGCCATTTTGGAAAAGTTATAGCCAGGTCTTCATATTTACGTTGATGAGATATCGTTTGGAAATATGCACTTGATTCCATTGTCTTCGGGATTTCAGTGGCCTTTGCCTCTTTGTTCAGGCAGTTGATTTCTGTTTTTGTTTGGCTGATTCGTTGGCTTTTAGTTTTCATCCTGTGCTCTTGCTCTTTGGAAGGAATCCCTGGCCATTTTTATGGGAACTTTCTAGTAGGCATGGAAAAACTTAAAAGATGTGAAAATGTATTCCATTAACATTTCTACTCATTTGAAAATTAAGGAAAATTTAAATGAAGAAGCACGTCTGTCTATTGTAAATCACTCTTAGTGAAATTCTGTTACTCATTGTGCAAGCTTCATACTTAAAAGTTGGTTACCACTAGAACTAGCTGGAGTTACCTCCCTAATCAGAAGCGGAAGTAATGCATTTTCAAACAATGTCAGTATGTTTTAAATACACTGATTGAGCTAAATCACTAGGTACACATCTGTTGGGATAGGACATAACTACTAATTACAATTCTCAGCAGGCTCAATGACAGTCATTATGTAACTTTTTGAAGTTAGCTTTTTCAACAGGAAACACAGATATTTAGAAGAGTCAGAGACTCAGTAAAATACATTTTACAGTCTGTACAATTCAATAGAAATTACGTTCAGTAATTAAATACTAATTATTTTCCAATTTCTCATCTAGCATTGCTTGATGTTAGATCATTCAACGTATCATCCACAATGAAGAAAAGTATTTGGGGAGCAGTTGTAAATCTGTTCTATTATGTTTTCAAATATACGAATCAATTAAGTGGTTAGGCTGAATGTAGGTTTCTAACTATCTCCAAAATAAGGATATTTATTTAGATTTTATTGTGAGAACTCAAGTAAAAAACAGAAACTTAATACTGAAAACTAATGGAGTATCTTCTCATCAGAGTCTTAATTCCTCACTACATGAAATTATCACTAGGAACACTTAGAAGCTTGGAAATCTTCCATCACAGGGATTAATTGACAGCCCTGAAAATACATTCTTTTTTTTTTTTTTTTTACCAAAATGTAATTCAATGCCCTTTTAAACAACAATTTACAATTGGTTGCTCCACTAGGTGACTTTTGGACACATATCCTTTTGGAGGAGGCTAAGGAAAGCGTCTAGAACTTTATAACCCTGCTTCTTAAACTGAAAGTTGCTGAGATAAAAATCCTTTCTTGCCTGATTCTGTGAATCTCACTGCTTCCTGGGGTAATGAAAGCACTAGACCAGGAGTCCAGGCACTTGGGATCTACTTCAAGGAATCATGCCCTCCTCTTTCTCGCTTTCACTTTGTGTGCTCCTTCCACAGACCACACAAACACAGTGTATCAATTTTTAAAATTGAATTTCCAATTCTCTTTTTATTTATGGATGTATTGGGACATATTTTCTGTGGGCCAATGCTGGAATCAGTGGATGCTTGGCAATGCTAATAGGGATCAGTGTGAATGAGCTAATGTGAAATTTAGAGTTCAGATGGAATTATCCCAGGTATAATATGTTTAGGCCCAGGTGCTTCCCACTTTCCCTATGCATAGTTAGTTCAGTTTGTCAGTGTCTCTCAAATCACTCCCTTCCTTATTTCCCTGGTAACTTTGCATGTCATCCCCTTTGCATGTCACAAACCTAAACTACTAAAATCCTCTTTTCTTGGACTTCCTTCAAATTTTGTTCCCTCCCTTTAATTCATAGTATAATCAGGTGAATTTTCCCCAAGATTGCTTTAAAATTTTTTTTAATGTTTATTTATTTTTGAGAGGGAAATAGAGCATGAACAGAGGAGGGGCAGAGAGAGAGAGGGAAACAGAATTCAAAGCAGACTCCAGGCTTCCAGCTGTTAGCACAGAACCTTGAACCCACGAACTGGGTTCAAGGGTTCTTGAACCCATGAACTGTGGTGCTTGAACCCACGAACTGTGAGATCATGAACTGAGTGAGTTGGGATGCTCAACAGACTGAGCCACCCAGGCGTCCCTCCCTTAAATGCCCATGCATTCAGAACCTTTTTGTGGTTTCCTAATTACCTCAGAATAAAATTGACAATCGTTAGCCCTCCACACACTGACTCTTCCATAATAATTTTAATTTGTTTATGTTTATTTATTTTTGAGAGAGAGAGACAGAGAGAGAGAGAGAGAGAGAGAGAGAGAGAGGGGCAGAGAGAGAGAGGGAGACAGAATCTGAAGCAGGCTCCAGGCTCTGAACTGTCAGCACAGAGCCCGATGGCGGGGCTCAAACCCACTAGCAGCTAGATCATGACCTGAGCCTAAGTGGGATGCTTAAATGACTGAGCTCCCCCAGGCATCCCATCTTCCATAATACTTTTAACATTTTATCTTCAACCTTTATCCTCCTAAAACAATGTATGGAGAAAAAAAAAGAAATAAAAATGTTTCCTTTCAATATATGGATACTATTCACTTTAAATGAATCAGATATTCTTATGTCTTTTCCTTTATGCCTGTTTCTTTAACATGGGTAACTAAATATTTGAACTTGTTCTTAAAACTTCACCTCTAATTATGAATTCAAAGTAGAGAAACTATCAGATTATTTTCTGCCATGAAATATTACTCATGCTGCTAAATGTTATCTCTTAGAGCAGTATCAGGCAGACAGTTTGTAGTGTCTGTATGAGTTTTGAATTTTCTTGGTATCGAATCTCTCCAAAGGGTGGCTAGGTACTACACCTGTCTTCATCTTCAGTCTCCAGAACTGATTTTCTGGTGGCCAGTGAATGTTTCCTCTACCAGGCTCCATGTCCATTATACTTTCAGTGGATTCCTGTTTTCTGCTGCTTTGGCTCTACCTCTGCTCTGTTACTTCTATCTTTCCATGATTTGCCCAATTCCACGCCCATTGCTTGAGTCACAGAGCATCCCGACTACCTCCAGATTACATGGTTCTCACTCAGATTCTATGACCTAGCTCAAAGAGCTATTTTGACTTTAAGGTTTCCTATCTAAATCCTACCTTTGATGTGAACTTCCTCTCATAAACCACCTTCATTCTCCCATCCAAGTACTAACCAGGCATGACCCTGCTTAGCTTCTAAGATCAGAGGAGATTCAGATGGTATGGCCATCAACTAAACCATCTTTCTGAATAGTCAGGCTTCTGTAGAACTTTTTGCTTTCTTTCTCTTTCTTTCTTTCTTTTTATGACACACAATTTTGTACTTAATTACCATCATTTTTCCCCAATCATATTATATGTACTGAGGTACTTTTTTACTGCCCCCCGCCCCCGCCTTTTAACCACAGCTCCCCGCACAAAGAGAAAAACACAATTGCACCCAATAGATGTGTGTTCCTTAATTGCTGAATGGACCTCAAAGTAATAGTAATAAACTATAGGGAAGATTAGGGTCACTAACTTTATCTTTCATGTTTCCATGTGAATTTCAGTGGCTTATCTGGGTCACACCAACAATGTTCGATTTCATTACATAAGTACTTTCTTTTCCCCTCGCAGCACATGCCAGCAAATCACTGCTTACATTTAAAACCTATTTTGTAACAAAGTCTGATAGTTATCTTATGAAAAATTTATAAAGATTTTTTTAAGTATTGTTTAGTTTACCATAATTAAAAATTGTATCATGTGAGTAAGTTTGGCAAAATTTTTTGAAAGAGGCTAAAGCAGTTTATCAATTTTAAGGTGACGTGACTGCTCTATTTCCAAATGCTTGTACTGACCAGGCTGAGGAGTGAAAGTTAGAATAAATGGTGTGGTATGTATTACACGGTATGAATTGAAAGTTTTGTTTAAAACACACTATCATCCTGTTTGGGGACAAGAAATAAGTCTACTGATTTTATTAGTTGCTCCTTTATGAGGAGGATTTTTAAAGCTGACAATGAACAAGGGAATCCTGGTTAAATTGTTGAGTATATTCCATGGAGAGCTGACATTTCTTCCATAATTACATGCTGCCACATGGAAGTCAAAGGGCCAGACAAGGCTTCCTTTTTTTTTTTTTTTTGCCATGTTATGTCTGTATGAACATTAGAAGTATTAATTTTTTTTCTATGGTGTCAGGAAAGGGTGGATGTCTGTCACTAATTAGTTCGCATCACCAGAGAGAATGTTGCAGTAAAAAAAGGAAATATTTCTCAAGATGATGGATGAAGTTAAACCCTAATGACCAGAATTACTTCACTCAGTATGAAATTGATATTATCATAACCATATGCTCATGACATCATCACATCCCCTTTTTAACAAGTGCCAGGTGACATAGGTATTAGCGTGGGTTTTTTTTAATCAGCAAAATGTGGAAAAACTAGATTTATCTATTTTTATTGAAATTTCTAACAAATTTTGAGTATCTAGAACTTGTTACATTTCAGAAGAATCAAATAAGGTATATTTCATATCATTTATTAGTGGGATGTGTGATCTAAATAGAACATGCAAGTATGAGAATTGTGATCAAGTTTCATTTGTAAATGCCTAGATAATATATATAGACACACCTATTTTAAATGCTATGTCACTTATTTGATCACTCTCCGTCATACTTTACTGTATAATGGAATATTGATAATAGCAAAAATTACATAGTGCCTACTGTGCACCAGCAATTGCTTTAAGTGTTTTATGTATGTTAATTTAACTAATCTGCAATAACACTGTGCCTTATTATTCCCACTGAGGCATAGACCAGACACATGGATTACTTAACCATGTTGAGGCTTGTTAGGTGCTTTATCTGTAGAATGGCTGTGACACTTCATAGAGTTATTGTGGAAAATAAATGATAGGCCTAGAGTTAGATACCTACCATGTAACAGGCACTCAATAATTTTGCCAACCTTCCTATTTGAAGAGCTGACTACCAGAAGGATATTTAGTACCTCATTGTACATAATTTGGATTTGTATCCAGTATTCTGTGAGTTCTGTATGGTTATAAAGTGTCTAAATTATGGGTACTCAATAAATGTTTGTTGTGTGAAAGGATGAAACACAAAGAAATTTGCCCAGGTAATCTACACATGCCAGTGGTGAAAATATTTTAAATTGTTGCTTAGATAATTCAGAGCATTTCCATCATCTGATTAATTTATTGGTGATAATTAAATCACCTTGAAGAGAAAGTCTTTTAGATCTTTTCTTTGAGAATGCCCTATCAGAGGCAAAACAGCAACAAGTCAGATCCAGCTGACCACCAACAGGAAGTATGTCTTGAGAGTGTGAGGTTGACATTGGAGATTTGCAAGAGTTAGGCAAGATTTTATCTTCCATAGCCTTTGCAGGCAGAACAATAGCTATTTTCAATTCATTTTGCTAGCCTTGCCATTTAGAGTGTGCTAAGACACCTAAGTCTTAAAACAGTATTTATTTTTTTATTTTTCTATCATAATCTATGTGTATCTCTTTAAATCATTGGTGAGAAATTGTAAAAACTCACCTATTTTGCTTTTTTTATGACTAAAATATAAAGAATGGATTAATGCCTTAATACTAATAGAGCGCCATGTTTCCATTGTTTTGGCTAATGAAAAGCAAGTTGTTATTTATGGTGATGATGTTGGTGGTTGATGGTGGTGGTGGTGATGATGATGGTGGTGGTGGTGATGATGGTGATAATGGTGATGATAATGGTGATTATTGTGGTGGTGAAGTAAGATTGAAAACCAACTAAGACTGGATTACTTCCCCCCAAAGCCTAAAATTTGACTCTAGACTTTGATAGAGTTGAACTAAGGCTTTTAAGCTTGTTCTGCTCCATTAAAACCACTTTATTAAAACAAGAGGAGCTGTTTTTCTAGAAAATTAAAAATTCTAACAGTTGAAATAATTATAGTGAGGTCTATTACAGCCTTATTTAACCTAATCAAGTGAAGGCTGAATCATTCTGACCATCTTTATTCAACTGTTATTTGGCAGAAATCTAATTTTGCTTCCATGTTTGTTCATTTCCTTTCTGATTTTCTTATTGTCAGCAGAAATATTCTTTCCAGGACAATGGCAAATTTCTCACCTTCTGTGAGATGATGTCATCCCATCTGTATGTATGCACACAGACTGATTTCATGACCCTGAGCAGCACCCTATGTCCAAGCTTTATTTGAGAAATGACCTCTTAGCCCTCTGCATCCTGGTTTGAGTAACTGACATTTATTTTCACTTTGATACCTGAACTACAGAGCCTACCAGTGGAATTCTTGCTGGGAGAGATGCCAGGCCAATTCTGTTAGACTTTATCAGGAGGCACCATGTTTAGACATAAATCCCAAGAGCTGCTGAGTCTTTGCAGCAATCCTAGGTCAACATGAGCTAAGCATAAGAAACATTTTATTTTCAGAAAGTGGGACTGAATAAATGTGGGTATTCAATAAATTCCAAAGAGAAAGAAGTGTTCCTTTTTCCCCTCATCCCCTAAAGATTATCTGAAACACTCCCACAGCATGTGTAGTCCTCTGGCATTTCAGAATTGATGGATTCCAGATGGAATCACAACTTGAACTTACTGGCCATGGGCAGTCTGCCCTTGACCTCCTGTATTTCTGTAGCCATATGTTCACCAAGAAGAATCCATGGAATAATAAGACTATCAACCAATTCCACAGGCAGGAAAAACCCTTTAACATTAACTTCAAAGACAATCATAATTTGAAGAACACAATGTAAACAGGAAAAAAAGGAGGGTGATTGTAAGCTGCTTGCAATTAGGCACTAATTAGTTTTATCCAGTTGTGTAGCCTACTAGTCTAGTGTTACCACTTGTATCTCCTTCAAATGTATCAGGATTTCTCAGACTAATTTTTCTTAGTGAAATTAAGCCACAATTTGCAGGCTAACTTATAGTAAAGATATATCATAAATATATAAAGATCTAACTAATTGAATTTCTCTATCTCATTTATATTAAAAATGCAGTTAACTGGAAAGTTGGCACCATGTCTGTTTGGCTCATCATTGTCTCCCTACAGGTTAGCACAGAGCCTGGAACATAATAATTGTGCAAAAACCACATGTTATTAAATTTATTTATTTTTGTTAATACCTATAACTTCTATTTCAAACACTGTGGAATGAATTTATTTTCATTTATCTTACTGAGTGGGAAATATTTACACTAAGAAAATTATTATTTCTTTGATGGTACTTTCTTTGAAGATTAACTCTCATTCTGTAGTAATATAGATGTAAAATGTGGAATTGATTAGGCCAGATATATCAACATTCCAGTTACCCCAGGGAATTTTTGTATCCTTTTTGACAATAACTTCCTGATTCATTACTTTACTTTCAAAAGTCTGTTTTCTGCCGTAGAAGTGGAATGTATGCAATGGAAACTTTGAATAATTGCTATTTCCTGTTGTGTCCTGTGAATCCATGGGCATGAGATAAATGATCAATATAGCAGGACCTTGAGAGTGGCAGGCATAAAAATTCTCAGAGCCAAGTTACAATTTAGGAAGGGACTGTATTCCCTCAACAGTTTTAAGTGCCTGTTATTTACAAGTCACTGTATAGCATGAAAGGGATATTAAATACTGTAGAAAGCAATGTAATATGGAATAATATGAAAGAGATTGTCTTCACCTCAACAAATTACAATCTAATAAATAAAGAGCAGCAGCCAGGACAAGTGGTGGCTCCAAACCTGTGTTCACTAAATGGAAAGAGGCAAAAGGCCCTATGTAGAGACCTTTCCTGAGAATAGGTTTATACTGAAGTTCCAACTTAGCAGACAGAAGCCAGTGGTCAGCTGGTGGGAGCAAAGTAGGAAGGGGCCACCTGGTAAACACTGGAGTACAGAAACATGACATTGGAACCAAATTCATTTTACTCTCAAAGAGTATTTACTTCCTCTGCTTTAAAATTCCTTTGGTCCCTTCCCTGTACAGATTGGGCTAGACCCCTGATGGGGGTCATATAAAGAGCTCTGTCTGGGTTGGAGTCCAAGGAGGGGGCTCAAGGCCAGCACAATTGGGTCCACAGGGCACTCCTGCAGGTGAGTGGTCCCAGTGATGCCCTGGTCATGGAGCTCTTGCCGTGGCTGACCACCATTCTCCTGCTGCTGCTGCTGCTCATACAGCTGAGCCACATGGCCAAGTTCTAAAGCAAGATCCCCTTGTACTGTGTGCTCTGCTTCGCGGTCTCCAGTATGGCCAGGGTCATCTGCTTATTACACCACAGCAGTCAGATGGTGGAGAACATGAATATCATCAGTTGCTTTGTCCAGCTCTTCAAGTACATATAGAACCCTTCACTTTGAGACAGAGGGCCACTAGAAGGTGGAAGTGGGCCAACTCTGAGTCATCATTTTTTAACCACCAGAGTGTCCTGAACATGATAGGCCTCTTGGAGGCTCTCCACAAGTGTTGCATGTAGATCACCAAGCAGGCATTCTCTTCATGGGGCCCATAGGCCTGATCATGTGTCTTGGGGACATCTTCATCAACTGGCAGTACTCCAGGACAAACCATGACTCTGATGTCTGACACAGGCCAGCCCATGGTCATAGAGTACCTCAGAATGTGGATCCACCCTGAGGACATGCAGAAGGGCAATCTTTCAAGAAAGATGCCTTTTACCTGGCAATTCAGGTCTAGGTGCCCATCATTTCTGTGGTATACTCCACCTTCTCCTCCTTCTGTGACCCCAAAAGGAAGCTCTTAATTTTTTTTACATTTATTTATTTTTGAGAGACAGAGAGACAGAGCACAAGTTGGGGAGGGGCAGAGAGAGAAGGAGACACAGAATCCGAAGCAGGCTCCAGGCTCTGAGCTGATAGCATAGAGCCTGACACGGGGCTCAAACTCACAAACCGTGAGATCATGACCTGAGCTGAAGTCAGACGCTTAACCAACTGAGCCACCCAGGCACCCTAAAAGGAAGCTCTTTATCTCAGGGACATTCAAGGTGGAGATATTAGATGCCATCCCCACCAGTGACCTCACCATGACTGATGTCCCCAGGCAATGAGGACTACTTTCTTTTACCTAAGACACCTCAAGAGAATGGACCACATCTGCCCCTAGGCCATGAGGACCACCTTCTTCCACATGTTCAAGACACTCCAGGAGAATGGAGTTACTGCAAGGCCAGCCCAGTAAGCAAGGCCATGGAGCAGAGTAGGACTGGGGGGCAGGACCTAGCGAGAGAGTGGACAGAGGTACCCTTCCCAATTCCCTGGCCTGCTCCAGCTGCCACATATCACTGTATCTTGCTCCTGCGGCTCCCATGGCTTTCATTCAGGCCCTTCCTGTCACTGGCCTCCAATCCAGGTCCCTAAAGTCCCCCAGAGGAGAGTTAGCAGGACCTTTCCCAAGTTCTGAGGGCAAGGCCTCATCTACTCTCATGCTGTGGGATCTGGAAATAGCAGTAGGCCTGACAGGGTTGGGCTGAGGTGCAAGGTCTCAGGACAAATGGCCAGAAGTAAGGCCCTCTGCCCTGGAACTGCAGAGTAGTGGCAGGCTCCAGGGTCCCAGCCACAGCATCAGGCTTTCAGGGGGAAGGGGGGCTCTGCAGGGACCAGGAACCCCAGTCTCATGCAACCTGGGCCACAGAGAGCCAGAGTGCAGAGTCTGCAACTCCTGTCAACTTTGGGGAAGATCTCCCAAATCTCTGCTGCAACTTGGTTGTTACTTGTATAAACGAATTCTTGAAAGTGCAAATAAAAATAAAGGTGTGGTAAGAAGCCTACAAATCTGCTAAGATAGGAAGCTCTTAACATCAGGATAAGTTGCCATTTCGCCATATATGTTTCTTTCTATTTGCAGAACCACCCAAAGTCACTGTGATGCCCAAGAATCAATCATTCACAGGAGGATCTGAGGTCTCTATCATGTGTTCTGCAACAGGTTTTCCCAAACCAAAGATCACCTGGACCATTAATGATATGTTTATCATGGGTTCACACAGGTACTGGGTTTGTATCACATTCTTTGTTTTTACTGAGTGAAATATTAATTAGAATGAATCAAAAGCCGGACAAAACTAATGTGACTAAGTCCCTACGGTTGAGGGAGCTTTGACCAAAATCCACAGCATTCGATTTTCTAAATAGGCCAGGAAATGTCCATAAAATAATAAATGATGACTTGACAGAGCTGGATGTTCTGCAGTCTTGAATTTAATGGCCAGGACTAAGAGCTTCACAATACTTTGCATTGGAAACATGACACCATAACCCTTGGCTTACCTTGAATAATTGAAATGGGGAAAATAAATGTTCTAGGGGGCAATATGTAGTTTCCACTGATCTATTAAAGATATGGTCATGGGATTTAATAGGAGAGAAGGAGATGTCATGGATGGAACAGTAGCTCTAATGAAAATGTGTGCAGACATTCTTTGTAATTCCTAGTCACTTTTGCCATACTGCATTGAGATATATTTTATCTGCTGGATGCCTTTTAAAGACATTGAATCTTCTCACGCTCAGAGTGCAATGACCATGGGGAACAGAAACAAGGAAGCTTCCAGCTATTGAGCTTCCATTACTCTGGGTTTTGTCTGAGGAGGAGGGCTTAGGTATGAGCCAGATTCTATTTCTAGACTCATCACTGACTTGCTGTGTGACAGGAGGCATTGTATCTCTCAGGTTTTCATTGTGAGGAATCATTTAGCATAGCAGTTTACAGAGTGTGATTGCCTGTTTGCAAATTCCACTTCTTCCATTTACTAACTGCCTTTGGGTGAGTTATATATTCCCTTTACTCATCTGTAAAACAGAGATAATAATCGTATCTAACTCACTGGGTAATTGTGAAGATTTAAAACATTAATAAACGTAAAACTTCTGGAGCACTTTCTGGCACATAGCAAGTACTGAATACTGGCATCTATTATGATTATTGTTATTATTATTACTACTACGTCTGCTATATTTCTTATAACATGATGACATTAATAGTTTTTGCAAGCAGCATCAAAAATATAAGTCTAAAATATTTGTAAGAAGGTACTATAGTTTCTTCATACTGTTACTGGGTATTTTCAATTTTATTTTCTTTTGTCCATAGGTATAGGATGACCTCAGAAGGTACCTTATTTATCAAAAATGCAGTTCCCAAAGATGCAGGGATTTATGGTTGCCTGGCAAGTAATGCAGCTGGAACAGACAAACAGACTTCTACCCTTAGATATATTGGCAAGTATAATCAGTTTAAAAAGCAATTAAAATAGGATGCATATCATATCAAGCAATGTAAAAGTACTTTTCTGAAAATTAGTATTAGGAGTCAGTTCTAACCAGTCTTATAATTGATTGTTTATTTCACACATTAATTAAAGCAAATATTGGAACATTTAAGTTAAAAGTTCAGGGAGTGGATAGCTTCATTATTCAGTAGAAATCTAGGAGGCTTACGTCTTGTGGTTGAGTCCCAGATTGTCTACAAAGTCTGTCTTTCCATGGCTTTTCTGTTCTTTGCAATATTTTGCTTACATATTAATAAATTCTATATCCTTTCTAGTTTACCTCAACTTCCATTTTATATTTTTAACTTATATTTAAAGCTTTATAGTATTTCTATAGTAATGACATATTTATAACATTTCTGTCATTTATCCTGTCTAGCTGCTATTTCACTTTGCATCTTCAGTTTTTCCCCTCCAAACTCAAGCATTTATTGAGGATGCATTTTGTGATAATTATAATAAATATTCCATAATAAAATGTATAATAACATATAATATATAATCTAATATATTTTAATATAATCATATCTTCTAATAATATATAACAGAATAGAGTGTTTCTTTGAATTTGGTCTTTCTTAAACAAATAAAGGACAAGGACATGACATGTTCAGTGTTAGTTTGTAATTGTGAATAATTAATGGCTAGCAGTCTACCCTGCCATTTATGGTAAGGTAGTGAAACTGGCAGTGGAGAGTAAGAAAGCTACAATAAAAATTAAGAATTGTAATTTGGTGTGTATAGATGAGGGAGGTAGCAAAAGTGTTGTAAATATCAAAGCTGAAAGCATAGAAAGAAGTGGTCTTCATTGATAGAAATGAGGAAGGCACATGGTAAGTTTGGAAGATTAGAGAAGAAATAGACAGTGGGACTGTAGAAAGCAGGTTGAAATAGATTCTGAATCATAGACACAAATTTCATTTCATTCACAAAGAAGCTAAAATAGTTGACCCACTTATTCACCTTATTAATTGCCCAGAGTATCTAAAATTGTGGAATGTGAAATAAAAGATGTATGTTATGAAGTCCTTACTTTTTGAGAGCCTGCATAATGGGAATGGCTATACATAGAGATATAGAAGAAAGCAGACAGACTAGTACTATAGCAGAGGACTGGTGGAGAGGAAGATTAATTCTGATTGGGAATTTGTAAAGATTTCTCAAAGGAGGCAGGGCTTAAGCTCAGTCTGGAGGAACAAGTGGGATTACAAGAGTTGTGGCGAAGGGCATTTCAGGCAGAGGAAACAGCTTTGCAAAAACAGGAAGATAGGAGAGGGTAAGGGGTGCTTTGGGCTACCATTTTGCTCTGTACCTTGTGATGAGTAAGAAAGTGTTATGGAAGGTAAGTTACAAGAGAAAGCTCTGTACCAGTGTATGATTTTTGAAAGCCAAACTAGAGAATTGTGGAATGAATTCACTGAAAGCTTTCTTTCTAGGAGAGGGATAACATGATCTTTGAGAAGTTAATTCAATTTCTTTTAAACTACTTCAGTTGAAATTAGAAAGTCCTAACATGCCCAGCTAAGAGAAAAAATGTATGAGTGAACTCTAAAGAATTGGGCAAAGAAACTTAGAGAATGTATGTATTTAGCATCAAAGGCAAAAAGAGAATGGAGGCTCTACTTTTTATAGATGGAACTTTCAGCCTTAGACTACAACCCTCTCTCTGTAGTGAAACATGAATATCCTTAAAATCACATAGAAAATATTACAACAGATTCATCTACAATTATATTATCCTCATAATTTAGCCAAGTCAGCCTTATTATAGCTCTTTTGATATTTTTATTACTATTACTCTTCTCTCTGTTCCTTCAGTATTACTGTTTCTATAAGATGTGTTCAGATTTCTAAGATTTGTCTTTCCTTATATATCTCTTTTTTTTCATAAAGACCTTTCAATTAATTTCCTAATTTTTTGTACTCTTTTATCAGAATTATTTTTGCCTAATATATATTTTTGGCCTTAATAAATAATCTTTTCATCACACACATCTATCTATGAACACTTGCATTATAAGAGTTTCAATCTGTTTATAAACATTGAAATAACCACAAGCTCATAAATACTGGTAGATTTTGCTAAATTGGTTCATTTAGTGTAATCATGAACAAGGTCCACGTGGCACTGGGCCAGATGTTGACGATTTGCATGTTTGTTTTTTTCAGAAGCCCCGAAGTTGATCGTAGTTCAGAGCGAGCTGTTGGTTGCTCTTGGAGATACAACAGTTATGGAATGTAAAACTTCTGGTATTCCTCCACCTCGAGTTAAGTGGTTCAAAGGTACATTTCTTAAATATGTTCATGTCTGGTTCACTTGCTTTTGTTTTCTCTTTTAAAAAAATGATTTGTTAAAATTTTGTTTTGGTGTGTGACTTAGCAGCCCCATAAAATGTGTTTATGATCTCACTAGAGACAATAGTTCAAAATTCTGAACTCTAAATTTCAAGATTTGACATCTGGTGTGGATTATAGGACCGTGAAAATCAAAGCAGGAAAAGTTCGCCTTTGCTAATCCAGCTGAACATTCTCTTTGTTAGTTTAGGATTGTTTCCTGTAGAAAATTGTCCAAGAATACTCTGTTAACGTTTAAAATGGCTTTCCTGATTTCAATTCACTTAGAGATAATAGCTGTCACTATTAGAAAGTTTTCTAGATTCCCAAGGACACGTTCTATAAAGTGCTCAAAAAAAGACATAACATTAAAGCTTACAGGTAGTTGAAAGACTGTGATGGGCATCATCATGCATAGTAGATGTTTATATCAAGCATGGAAATTTTCTCCCTACATTCGTAACATAAAGATTACACCTTTGTGATTCTATAATAAAATAACAGTAATGTGTTGTTTGTCTTAGTAAGAATACTCTCGGGTCCTGGTCCAGGCTCAGATGCTGACAGTAGATATCTGTGTAAAACGTCCTGCTTCTGTTTCTGTCTCAGTTCTTCCAATATATGAGAAAGAAAAATTCCCGCAAGCACTCTAACAGGGAGGTTGCTAGGATTATTGAGATGCTGTTTGCAAAATACTTTTTAATCTTCAGATGAAAAATGCTAAACAGTACAAAGAACTATTGTTGTGATTCTGTTTGTTAAATCACAGACATTCCCATAGCAACGGGTTGATGTCATAATCACAAAATTATGAATTCACCTCGGGTTCAAACTCTTGGGGAACATGAGGTGAAAAAGAAAGGCTTTATGTAGAAAACAAACACATTTAAATAATACAAATCAAAAACAGAAAAACTAGGAGGTAATGCTATTTTCATGGTTTTCTATGTTAAATGATTTTTTGTCTTCATGTTTTCTCTGATAAGAAAGTGTTTCTGAAGTTGCTTCTTAATTAGGTTTATTTCAGTTACCATAAGCTGTAATTTTAGTTATTTAAAAATCTTAAGTCTTTGAATTACAAATGAAATAGATAATCAGTGTCAAAGTCACATCATAATTAAATAAATCCAGAAAAAAATGTGTTATAGAAGCAGTAGTTCTCTTTTTTAAAAGTCAATGTGACCTGCCGACTTCTCTGCCTGTAGATAGCAGAGTCACACAGAAAGTCTTTTATTTTCCCAAATTGAGGCTACTTTTCTGAGTAAACTTAGTCTTCATGTTAACCTGGGTCCCATAAATGGCTTGGAAGGTAAGGAGGAGTTAGGGAGCCATGCACTGACCACATGGAAGATTCTAGAATTGATTGCCTTTTAATTTTCTAAACCAAAGATGTTGGAGTTCAATGGGCCCAGTTAAATATATTCCATTTCTCTCAGTTATGAAACAACAGAGATAGAATGTGGACATTAAACACTGACAGACCAAATTAGAAGACATCCTCCAGTGTTCATCAACAGTGTGCACAGTAGGCATAAACCCCAGAAAGAGGCCAACCTACTGTCCTATCTGTACCAGGCAAGCATTTATTGCATATGCAGAGTCTGGATCATCAAGAACAAAATTAGAGGATAAACTCTGATGCAGACTGGTTCCAGAAAGAAAGGGGGAAGAGGCAGCTGGGCTCTCCTTTTCCACCTCTGCTAGGGATGAGACAATGGGAGGTTAGGGAAATCCTACCTTATGGAAACCAAGGGGTGAAGAAGAGTCCTTACCTTAACCAGAAGAATAACTTTTTATTCATACCCCTTTTTCTAGCAATTCTGATTGAATATAGGTAGTGATTAATTGATTGTAAGAACACATGGAATCTGTCCTCTTAACAAATTTTGAAGTGTGCAATACAGCATGGTTAACTATGGGCACTTTGTTGCACAGTAGATCTCTAGAACTTACTCCTCTTGGATAATTGAAACTTCATACCTGTTGAAGAATATCTCATTTCCTTTGTCCCCAAACCCCTGGCACCTACCATTCATTAATAAATTAATAAATTAATAAATTATATTCTATTCAGGCCATCAGAGAAAAGGAATTGCGTAAGTACAAATACCCATAAAAATTTTGGATTTTTCATTTTAGAAATAAGCAACATATAGTGGGTTCAAAAAAGAATAGAGACACTATCAAAATGTTTTATAGAGGATATTTCTGGTGAAACATTAAAGCAAGTAGGTTTTTCAATTTAGATTGGTGGTTCTTTTTTTTTTTAATTTTTTTTTCAACGTTTATTTATTTTTGGGACAGAGAGAGACAGAGCATGAATGGGGGAGGGGCAGAGAGAGAGGGAGACACAGAATCGGAAACAGGCTCCAGGCTCTGAGCCATCAGCCCAGAGCCTGACGCGGGGCTCGAACTCACGGACCGCGAGATCGTGACCTGGCTGAAGTCGGACGCTTAACCGACTGCGCCACCCAGGCACCCCTAGATTGGTGGTTCTTAAGAGTAGCTGGGGGTTCCCCGTCATTTTTTTCAGGGAATCTCCGAGACTAAAATTACTTTCCTAATTATACTAACATATTATTTTTCTTTTTCATACTCATTGTCTCACAAGTGTATAGTGGAGTTTTTGGAGGGTACATGAAGTGTGATATCCAACAGAATGAATGCAGAAGCAAATATGAGCACTCAGCTGTCTTCTATTAAGCTAGACATTCTAGAAATTTGCAAAATGTGAAACACCACTCTTCTCACTAAATTTATCTTATTTTTGGAAAAATAATTTCTCATACAATATGTTCACTATGTTAAAATGTCATGAGTTTATTATAGAATAAATACATACATTTAAATTTTTTCTATTTCTAAAGTACTAAATACAAATAAATATAATCTATACAAAAAAAACCTCATTAAAGTCCCCAATAATTTATAAGAGTGTAAAAGGGGTTTGAAGGAAACATTTTTGAGAACCACTAATTCCCATCAACTATTTGAAAGGATCTTATGCCAGGGATAATGATTTCTCTGTTGTTAGCCTTTACATCCACAGAAACCAGAATTGAATTTAAAGTACAGCATACAGAGAACCCTCTGCAGTGGTAATGATTGTTAAATCCTAGCATGGGTTGTCAGGAAAGTTTGCATATTTCCCTCTGTAAAAATTCTAATCTTACCTAATATTAAAACTAAATAATCCCTATTCCATTACCATCTCAAAGTTCCATATTTCTCAATGGCTTCCCAATAATTTGATGACTAATTTAGTAGATGACTTGACTAAACTGGTGTTTCCCAATTTACATTTTCATTATTGCTATTCTTTTAGCTTTTTTTTGAAAAAAAAAAAAAAAACCTACTAGCTAAAAGGTCTTGATTTTATCCTTTGACATAAACAAAAGAAATAAGGGAGAAGTAAATTCCAAAATTCTAAATGCATTTTAGTCCAAACATTCTAATACTTGATGAACAGCTAGGTCATATTGCATTCTCCCTTAGTGGGAGGAAAGTTTATGTCAACATCATCTGCTTTTATTTATGAAAATTTCCCAGAGGCACATAGACACAGCTTTGGTTGCTTCTCTTATTCTCGTGTGGTATGTAGTAGCAAGCTTAAAAGGATGATTTGGGTTTTAAATATTGGAATGCTGAAAAATACTTTATTTTTGGCACTGATGGTCGCTATTGCAATTTTTTTGTTTTCAAATTTATGGCTCCTTTGACCCCTTCTGTTCTCAAAAT
>NW_024412426.1:12582386-12620064 GCF_014898765.1 Herpailurus yagouaroundi
GGAATGGGAAGATGAAGGTTGAAAAAAGGTTTCTACCAGCTTTGTGGCAGGATGAATTTCAGTTATTTAGAAAGTGCTTAGGAGATCCTAAACTGGTCCACAAAGCTGGTAGAAACCTTTTTTCAACCTTCATCTTCCCATTCCCTTCTTACCTAACACAGCCACAGTGACAGCTGCCATCCTTTGCCACACCCCACTCCCCAACCTCGTCCTTCCCAGTACAGCTTTGAAGAGTTCATTCTTATTTAGGTCTTAAAAACTGAGAACAAACCGAGGGTTGATGGGGGGGGGGGGGGGCGGGGGGGGTGGGGATACTGGGGGGGGGCTATGTAAGAAGGGAATGGGAAGATGAAGGTTGAAAAAAAGGTTTCTACCAGCTTTGTGGACCAGTTTAGGATCTCCTAAGCACTTTCTAAATAACTGAAATTCATCCTGCCACAAAGCTGGTAGAAACCTTTTTTCAACCTTCATCTTCCCATTCCCTTCTTACCTAACACAGCCACAGTGACAGCTGCCATCCTTTGCCACACCCCGCTCCCCAACCTCGTCCTCCGCAGTATAGCTTTGAAGAGTTCTTTCTTATTTAGGTACATTCACAGTAGGAAATAGCTGGGGCCAGATTTTTGGCTCTTGGTTAGCACACAGAATCATACAGACTAATAAACCAGCTTAGTGCCAACAAACCCTTTGTCCTTTCTTTGCGTAAACATTGTTTAAGTGTTTGCGTTGTTCCAGACAACAGTATTGTAAAAACTTGACAGTCGATTTTCTTCAGCAGTCCTGAAATCAAACCAAGAGCAGAGTAAACTATGTAAATACTTTAGGGTTTAATGTTCTCTCTTTGTTTTGACCTAGGGGATCTTGAGCTGAGGCCCTCAACATTCCTCATTATTGACCCTCTCTTGGGACTTTTGAAGATTCAAGAAACTCAAGACCTGGATGCTGGTGATTATATGTGTGTAGCTGTCAATGATGCTGGAAGAGCAGCTGGCAAGATAACTCTGGATGTTGGCTGTAAGCATCCAGCTCTGATAGACACATTTGTTTTTTTCCATGCTAATAACTCTGAAACATTTGGGTGGAAATGTTTGTCAGAAAGGACAAATGAGAGTTAGAGTCTCAGATTATTAATATAATCATGGTGGTAAACATTTACCAAGTGTTTTCTATATACCATGCATTGTGCTAAGAACTTTTATATGCATTAGCTCATTTAACTCTCATAACAATCCTAAGACGAAGATACTATAAATATCTCCATTATATAGATAAGAAAAAGGAGACATAACAAAGCTAAGTAACTTGACCAGTATCACAGAACTATGGAGGGGCAGAGCCTGGATATTTGAACCCAGGTAATCTGACATCAGAGACTATAAGCTTCACTGGAATATCATCTATTGCCAGACATTTTCGTAACAGGAGTCATCCGTTCCGACACAAAATTGCTAAGTATTAACATCTGGAGGCCAGAAATTAGACTTTGGCTCTAGACCATAATTTGGAGATGTTGATGATAGCAAAGGTAGCACATTGTGCTTTTATTTAAAAAAAATTTTTTTACTAGCAATTACTCCTCAAGTACTAACAACAAATAAATGTCAGTCACAATGTGAAGGATACAGCATGTGTATGACCACTGTCATCAGATTACTCAAGAAGTTTGGTTCTTTCTCCTTCTTTGTCTCTCTATGTCATGTTTCTTAAAAAATAATTGATACACAGTGTAGGAACACATGAAATAAAACAGAGCTTGCTTTGTATGAAAAGGAACCTGGCAGCTTAATTCTAACAAATAATTCAAACATTGACATTAGTTAAACTTATAAAATATGACATTTTCTTAAATTGTATTTTCATTTATGTATGATGATTTTCATGCCTCAGCTGTTTTTTTTTTTAAACAAAAGTTGGGAACTATAAAGAAAATGCAGATTTTTTTTTTTTTAGGATAAAGTAATACAAACCATTCCAGTTCTATCTTAATTCTCTAAATGAATATCCTGGCCCTCCAAGCTTAATATGTTCTTTCATATAAACTAATTTCTTTCCTCCTGGGATCTTTTATGATCCCCTTGCCCCTGGGCTGTCTGGTGAACACTCTGTACTCTTGGTGATTATGCTCTTGGGGTACAATCAACAGAGCTGGAAATGGCCATAAAGACCACTGTAGAATCTGTCTAAGGCACAGCAAAATGTGTTTGACCGTGACTAAAAGCTGAGGTTATTGAGAGAAGTGCCTTGGAAATAAGATTGGAATCTTCAGGTGGAGGATATCTGAAGTTAAAACACAAGGAATGCTTTTAGAAATGTAAGGCCCAAATGAAGAGGGTCACTTGGTGCAGAATTCTTGTTTCTAAGAAATATATAAAGTATCGTGTTTCAAATACCCAACATTTTCTAGTTCTGCCTCTTCCTCTTTCCTGCTCAGGTATTTTATATTGACCCAACATCCTTCTAGAGTTGTCTGGCTTTAAGGAAGAATGAATTAGCCTGAGTAATTGTTCCCAGCAAAAGGGGAATGACACTCTCACCCCTCTCCAAGATTATGGAAAATATAAACAACATACACATTTCCTTGCTTACTTACTGCCTTCTTGATGATATTTTTAGTTTCTGAACTTTCCAGGTTCTCGCTGTTGACTAGTGAAAATCCATGTAGCCTTAGGGCTATCTGTGCTGGAGTGATTTGCATTGGATTAGGAAACATCCTAACCAATATTTTGTATTTATCCTCATTCCTTGAACTGAATTTTGTTTTATCTTCACTCATATTCAAGATCTTCACTCTCTATGACCTTTTCTTTTTTTTTTTTTTAATTTTTCTTAACGTTTATTTATTTTTGAGACAGAGACAGAGCATGAACGGGGGAGGGTCAGAGAGAGAGGGAGACACAGAATCTGAAACAGGCTCCATGCTCTGAGCGGTCAGCACAGAGCCCGATGCGGGGCTTGAACTCACGGACCGTGAGATCATGACCTGAGCCGAAGTCGGACGCTTAACCGACTGAGCCACCCAGGCGCCCCACTATGACCTTTTCTAAAACAATGGCTTCTCAACTTTTATTCCAGTAATTGTTCTGTTGGAGCTATTAACATGAACTCAATTGTGTCCTTACTGTAACCATGATCATTAACAGTTGCCAGATAGCTTCATTCTAACACCATCGCCATACATGCATCCATTATGCCTTAATAACTATCTCCTTACCCACCATTAGAATTCTGATCACTGTGGCTCACAAAGTTTGGTTAGACCTTTTCTGTCCACATAAAACTATGGTCCCATATCCTAGCAGACACAGGGTGTAACTGCTAAGGCCTGTGCAAATCACAGTTGCAGTGATGGTTGTGGTTATCACTGTTAGGTTTAGAAGCAAACAAACGAAAAACCAAACTTTTCCTCAGAATTTATATAGTGGCTAAGAGAATGGGCTTTGGAGAGAGGCTGGGTTTTCTGCCTGACTTTTAAGAGTACCTACTGATACGTTGGTTATAAATTTGAAATGAAGCATCATCACCCATGTGCATTCAACATGTCCATTGGTTACTGCTGTTCATCTAAAGCTGCTTAATGGCACATGTATCAAAAAAATGAACTCCACAAATTGAATTACCATTCTGATTCTCTGCGTCTTAAAAAGTAATATAGCAATGCATATATAATAGTGGCATAGTATTTAAGATTAAGCATTGGGCTTTTAATATGAAAGTCACTGTTTCCAATTGATTTTCTTTAAAGGCTTGAGACAATTCAAGCCTTTACTACTACTATTAGTAGTAGTGCATAAAATTCATTTGAGTTCCAAAACTATCGGGCATAAATTTAAGTAGCTTATGACCTAAAAAGAAAAACATACCTTTATCCCTATCATGTAGCTGTTGGACTTTCAGATTGTTTTTGTGGGCCTATTACTTTGCATCAATAGTAGATCAAAAAAATAAGAGTAATAAAGCTGTTCAATATTATTGTTGAGTTATAGCTTCTTGTAGTGAGTCTCCTTTTTCCTGCTTCTCATTATCAGGGCTCTGAGTTATGGACATTTCAGGTCAAGAGGGAAAGTTACCAGTGCTTTCCATCCTTTTTTTAAAAAGAGGTAGTGAATTGTGAAGTCATTTGGAAGAGAAGAAGATTGGCTACATCAAACAAAATGTTGGCCTGGCAGCAATTTTATTTGCAGCATTCCACACCACTCAGGGTTTGAGTCCTAGACTGCGGTTTTGTGTTTTGTGGTTTGCTAGAACCAAAACAGTGTGTTCAGCCATTTTAGGAAAGAAAATCTTTGACTAATGCAATGCTAGAGTTGCCCAAGTGGGTATACATTTAATTATCACCAAAGGAACCAGAATAATTTTATGCAATAGACTTTAGAGCAACATGGTCAATCTGTTTGTGACTTTCTGTTTTCAAAATGATGTATGTGCACAGCCATATCTATCAGTGAGCTACAACAAAGCTGTACCATGCATTAATTTTACAGTTCTCAAGGGGTTTGCACGTAAATATTTAGGGGATCACAGTGATCCAGCATAATCCTGACAGGCTGTATGCAGAAGCTGATATTGAAATTAATAATAGTTTTATTAAGTTCTGGAGCTAATATTTAAAAAAATTTTTTTTAATGTTTATTTATTTCTGAGACAGAGAGAGACAGAGCATGAGTGGGGGAGGGGCAGAGAGAGAGGGAGACACAGAATCCGAAGCAGGCTCCAGGCTCTGAGCTGTCAGCCCAGAGCCCCATGCGGGGCTTGAACTCAAAAACTGTGAGATCATGACCTGAGCTGAAGTCGGTCGCTCAACTGACTGAGCCACCCAGGCGCCCCTGGAGCTAAGATTTAATGCATGAATTCAACAGTGTTTATAACTAGTGTAGTTAATATTTGGGTGATTACTACATGCTAAATGATTAATAAAGACCAGGTCTTTTAACAACACGAGATAGGAACGTTATTATCTCCTTATTGTTCATAGAGAGATTTAGACTGAGGGAAGTAAAAGAATTTTCCAATTTATAGACTAAGAAATAATGGAGCTGCCATTTAAAACAACCTAACGGGGCGCCTGGGTGGCGCAGTCGGTTAAGCGTCCGACTTCAGCCAGGTCACGATCTCGCGGTCCGTGAGTTCGAGCCCCGCGTCGGGCTCTGGGCTGATGGCTCAGAGCCTGGAGCCTGTTTCCGATTCTGTGTCTCCTTCTCTCTCTGCCCCTCCCCCGTTCATTCTCTGTCTCTCTCTGTCTCAAAAATAAATAAAAATGTTAAAAAAAAAAAATTAAAACAACCTAACGGACTGTAACATCTCTACGCAACACAGCCTCCTCTGAACAAACCCCGTGTTTTGTACTACAGTCACCACTGCCCCTTCCGTAGCCCTGTTAATCTGTTTGCCATCCACTCAATATAACTCACTTGGAGTTCGAATTGGCCACAATCAAGAGTAGGAAGTATTTAGAAGGCTTCTTGGCTTGAGTTAGGAGTTGCTTCATTTTTGAGGTTTCCTTGCCACTGATGCTCTCTTGGCTCCTTACCTAGTGCCTGGTACTCTCATTTGCCTTGTTTTCTGGTACCAGGATGTATATTCCCTAACCTTTTGCTTGTCTTGTACCTGACACTGTTCCCAAAGCTTCTTCAGCACAGATGACTTCTCCTGTCTTAACCGAGTTTTATGGGCACAACTTGAGCTCTGCTTATCCTTTTCTAGTCCAGTTCGTTCTTGGCTTTCTTACTTCTGAAAATTCTGATTTGTTTCCATTTTGACTGATGGCTATGTTCTGCTGTTGTCAGTAAGCTTGGTTTCCTCTCAAATGTCTGGTCAACCCCAGGCTTCTGCATATCTTTTTGTTCTTCTGAAATTGATTTTCTGCCCCATTTCCACATCTACCTGCCCATACTCTGCATCTAACACATCCTGAGACTTTTATAACCTCTATTTCTCCGAAAAGCAACTGGCTCTGGGATAAATGACTACTGTCAATGCAGAGAAAAGTAACTAGTCCTTTACACCTAGGATAGAAAAACAATGAGCTATTTTATGAATTGTTTTTAAAATGTGTTTATTTTGCCTATGAATTTTATATGTCAGTTTCCCACATAGGTGGATTAAGAGAAATCTAAACACAGCTACTCTCCTTCTTGTTTTTTGTTGTTGTTGTTGTTGTTGTTGTTTTTAATTTTTTTTCAACGTTTATTTATTTTTGGGGGGACAGAGAGAGACAGAGCATGAACGGGGGAGGGGCAGACAGAGAGGGAGACACAGAATTGGAAACAGGCTCCAGGCACTGAGCCATCAGCCCAGAGCCCGACGCGGGGCTCAAACTCACGGACCGCGAGATCGTGACCTGGCTGAAGTCGGACGCTTAACTGACTGCGCCACCCAGGCGCCCCCTCTCCTTCTTGTTAAAAACATATTACATTGTGGATTTAATTTTATTTTATTTTATTTAGGCTCAATGAACCAACAGTAGGCTTCTGAAATTGCCATGTTTTTTTCAAAAGATCAAAGTTGTTAACACCACATACACTTACATACGTATACAAATGCACATATTACATTATTATTGAAGCATTTTAATATTGATTCACTCATTCACAGATATTAAGCAACCATGATAATGCACAAAGTACTAGGTTAGCTGCTATAAAAGATAAAATATGGTTGCAAACATAAACTCTCTAGGGAAAATCAAACACATAGTCTAATAAAAGGCTGGATAAGGCCATTGCCATGGAAGTGGTACAGAGTGAGTTTTGTACCTCACAGAGGGAGGAAGTCATGTCCATCTGGGAGGATGAGAGATGGCCTCAAAGAGGGACCTTTTGAACTGGACTAAAGAATTGTCAATATTTCAATAGCCAGAGATCAGTTACCAACATTGCATTTGAGAGGGATGACTGTAACACAGGTACTGGTATGAAAATGGTTAATCCTTATTTAGAGAAGAGTAAAGAGTTCTGATGGTCCCTTGAATAAGATTTCTGTAGGTGAATAATGGGAGATGAGGCTGCAAAGTTAGAGGATATCCTTTAGCCTAGGTTAATAAAGCATTAATGCTGCTCAGGAGACAACTGTGCGTCCGAGTTTCAAAATTCCCAATGAGAAAGCAAGAAGTGATCTCCGCACCCATTTTTATTAGCTTGCTAAACACCTTGACTTCGAGCAGTTGTAGGAACTCATAGAAAAGGGGAGGCTGATAAAATGACAAAAAACTGTTACCAGTATCAACCTGGTTTTCAATCCTACCTCCAGTCTTCAATTCCATGTAACACTTAGCAAATCTGTGTGTCAATTTCTTCATCTATAAAATTCGAGTAATAGTAATACTTACCCCACAGCGTTATTGTGAAGATCAAATGAGAAAATTAATGGAAAGCACCTATAACAGTCCTTGCTTTGTAAGTGATAGTTGAATTCCTAAGCAATATTTAACCTTGACGTTACCAAGGATCCCTCTCTTGGGCTCCTCCTCTTAGAATCCAACATGAGCAGGTTTCATGAATTACTTCATGAATGCTTTAATAGCATTCTACCTCCTTGTCTGATGCCTCATACATCATTACTTATAAGTTCTGGGGAACTTATTTGGGCTGGCTGATAGCTTTCTCCTGTATTTCCTTCCCATGTTTTCCAAGTTGTGCCAACAACACATTTCTAATTCTTCCTCCTGGCTTCTGTGTTTACCTAAATTATGTGGATAACTGTAGCCTTTTAATCTATAATTTTATAATTTCTGAATCAGATTTTAACTCTAAGATATTAAGCTCTCATTATTCTCTTTTTATCAAATACTATATTCTGTTGTTGTTATTGATTCTCAAGCTTAAATTCCTTTAATTGAAAAATGTAAAAAAAAAAAAAAACAAAAAACAAAAAACAAACAAAAGATGAAAGATACTGAGAAGCAAGAATGTGATATAGAGCAAAGATTTAATTTAGGATTAAATATTTTAGCTGGAGATACAGTGATCTGTTAAAGAATGTGCTCTAGTATAAATTAAGTTCTTTAAACCAGTAGGAGTTAAGTTTTGTCAAAAATTTTTCATTATAAGGCAAATTTATTTATAAGAAAGTTCAAAGATTTGAGCAGTATGACATTAACTAAAATTGAAAAGAAATTTCTAAAATGAAAGTTCTCTTTATTTAAAGTAGTCTTGATTTAAATTCCTACTCTTGAATTCCACTCTCTTTATCATTTGTCACTTTAAGGAAGTAGTTGAATTTCTTTGTGCCTCTATTCATTTATAAAGCAAAAAAAGAAATGTCTGCTATTTCAATAGCATACAGGAGTAAAGGGTAAATTTATAATATTATGTGAACAATACCTGATTCAGATTCAATCTGTTGACATTTTAATAATTAAGTTTATATTTAATGTGCCTTTACACTGTCCCAACAACCTTTTTTTGTTTGTTTTAAATATCTTCCAGCACCTCCAGTTTTCATACAAGAACCTGCTGATGTGTCTATGGAAATTGGCTCAAATGTGACACTACCTTGCTATGTCCAGGGTTATCCAGAACCAAAGATTAAATGGCGTAGGTCAGACAACATGCCAATCTTCTCAAGACCCTTTTCAGTGAGTTCCATCAGCCAACTAAGAACAGGAGCTCTCTTTATTTCAAGTAGGTTAAAGGAAATATATTTTGTACAAGTATGCACATTTATTATACATTCATGTTTTATACACAGGGATTACTATGTGTAAAATTGTGAATTAGTCATAACACATTTTGTGTATGTTGGATTTCACTTTAAAATGGTGTTAAACTCTTATATTTTGGAATTGTCATAAATTATATTTTATTCAAATGTATGTGATATCATAAAGGCTTGTGAAGCAATGTGACTTCTTCATATGTCACTGTTTCTTATTACAAATAGAGTCACCTGGGCCTCTAGGTGAATAAGTGATCACATTTTATTGTCTCTTATACCAACTGCTGTATAGAAAGGTAAAATATTAAAATAGTAGTTAGTTAACTTTAATGAATTATTTTTGACCAACAGTATATAACCATAGGGACTCTATACTCTATGGAAGCTCCTTGATTAAAAATTATATCCACCTGGAGTGTAAGATTTTTTAAAAAGTACTCTATCATCCAAGAATTTTGCCTATAAGCTATTAAGCATTCAAATATTTGTAAATACTTTGTACTTTTTCAAATAATATTCAGAATGTTTGAATAGTGGCACTAGAGAAATAAAAACATTTAGTCAAGTAACTGATTTTTAAAGGGTAATTGTATCTTTGGGGTTATTTTGTAGAAAGCCTTCAGTAAGTGATTTCCATGTTTATTAACAATATTAAATGTACATTAGCCACTTAAACTTCCAAATATGAATTAAACTAATTAGAAGTGCTTAAGTGATTAGCTCTGGGCTAGGCTCTGTAGTTAAGACAGAAGTCGTATATGGGGTCCCCCACTTAGGCATTTTACAACCCACCATCTAAGGGGATGGCCACAAAAGTACCTACTGGGTCAGATTATGCAGGACCTGGAATGTGCAGGTGAATAAATGCTTTTGATGACGTAGAAAATAGCCCTCCAAGCTTCACTGCAGGACAACCCCTCTGCAGGATAAAAGATATGAAAATGGGGGAGGCTTACAGGGTTATACATGTGGGGTAATAATAGTGATGAGAAAAGCCTGGGTAACAAATTAGACCTGAAACAAATCAGTTAGAGGTGATATAAAAAACCAAGAATGAAAGAGGGCAACATATTGACCAGTGGTTGCTTAACTGTCCACCTTAAACTATCTAGAAGGAAAGTAGAGATTAGAAACCATTTTCTGCAGTCTTATGTATTCCTATACAAATTAATCCAAGAGTTGATAATATGAAAAATATCTTGGGTAAAAACAATGTGACTTATTAACCAGATGATTTGGTGAATTTTCCTTTGCAAATGAATGTTTGCTGTTGTTGAGAGTGGATACTGCCTGAACTTACCAGATGTAATTCTGAAGTTATATGCCTATGGTTAACAAAGAAGTAGGAGCTTTGTCACTGCTCTTTATCTGAGATAAATGGAACTGTTAATAATGGAAAGCTACATTTTTCTCTGTCAAATCTTATCAGTAGATTAAACTGTGCTTATTTAGTGAAGATATTTGCAAGGATTATAATCATTTCCCTATTTAAAATCTTCTGTTGACTCCCTTGTTGCTCAGAAGACAAACCACACTCTTTACAAGGCACCACACTCTGTCTTTAGCTTGACCCCTGACTATATCCACAAAACCTGTAACCTAGTAGTCATCCTGATCCCTTTAACACCCTCTTTAATTAAAAAATATTTTGTAATATCCTTCTTATTATCCTGAAACAGTCTATCTTTTTGACCTATCTACATAATAAAAACTCTTTTAATATCCAAAATGTAGTACAAAGGAAAATAAAGGAAAGTAATTTTTACTGAAATAATAGACATTTCAATAGATAAATACTCCAGAAATGTCTACACAATATGCATACATGTTTATGTGCATCACCATAAATTTGACAGCTCAAATGTAGACTGATACATGTAATTATTATATAATTATAAACAAAGCCATCAAATCCATGAATTTCCAGTGGGATCTTCAGAAGTCTTGCTGGATTTGGGATAATTGTTCCTTCCATGAATCTGCCCTCTGCATGGCCTACCTACTTCTTGCCCAGTAAATGCCAGTATGCTCCCCCAATCATTGGGCCAACTGAAAACAAAAACAAAAAACAAAAAACTCCCTTTCTCCCTTGCAAACCTTCAAAATACCCCCAAGGTGGTGCTGCAGCATCCATTGGTGGTGCAGCTTTACATTATTTGCACAGACCTTGATTTTTCAAGTCATGCTTTTGTCTTTGCAGCCCATTGGGCTTAGACTGCCCTTCCTCTCTTCTACCTGCTGTTTACAGTACAGCTTGTATATTACCTACTACGTGCATCCCTCCCTAATTCCTCTGCATGCCATCAGTTTCTCATGTCTCTGTGTCTCTGTGCTCCCACAGCTCATTGTTTCAAACTTGTATTATAGCATTTATCACACTGTGGTGTGATTGTTGGTTCTTATGTATGTCTCCTCCTGTAGAATGGGAAGTAACAAAAGGCAGTACACACACATTTTCCACCCACAAATTTGAGCATTGTGTCTGGCATGATTATGCTTCATAGATGGTGTT
This sequence comes from Herpailurus yagouaroundi, assembly GCF_014898765.1. Classification (NCBI taxonomy): domain Eukaryota; kingdom Metazoa; phylum Chordata; class Mammalia; order Carnivora; family Felidae; genus Herpailurus; species Herpailurus yagouaroundi. The sequence goes on from NW_024412426.1 coordinate 12,593,551, forward strand.
GAATGAGTAAACGATCTCTCTCTCTTTTTTTTTTTAGACTTATGGGCAAATGATAAAGGAACCTATATTTGTGAGGCAGAAAACCAGTTTGGAAAGATCCAGTCCCAGACAACAGTAACAGTGACAGGACTTGGTAAGATCAAGTATGTGCTTAGCTATCACACTCTTCCAAGTCATCAGACTTCTTTTATTACATCATCTCTTGTCTGTGCCACTTTAAACAAAGAAACAACAGGTAAATATTTGATTACTAGATTAGCCTCCTCTCCCCCACCCTATTTCATATTTCATGGGATGTTAGAACTGGAAATAACCTTTCAGATCATCCTCTCCAAGTTCCTTATCTTTCATTTAAATAAATCAACTTGAATAAATTGATTTAAGCCTGAATACAAATACACACACACACACACACACACACACACACACACACGTTAGAGCCATGGCATTCTTTTCTGGTTACCACTTTTTACACTTTTCATTTTAGTCCACATGAAATTATTTGGGGATATAATATGAAGTAAGAATGCAAAATTGTTTAGTGGTAAGACATTTGTTTCATTATCCTTTTTTGTTTTCATTTTTTAAATTTATTTTGAGAGAGAGAGAGAGCACAAAAGCAGGAGAGAGGAGCAGAGGGAGAGAGAGAGAGAGAGAGAGAGAGAGAGAGAGAGAGAGAGAATGAGAGAATCTCAATCAGGGTCTACACTCAGTGCTCAGCAAGGAGCCAAATGCAGGGCTTGATCCTGCCATGCTGGGATCATGACCTTAGCCGAAATCAAGAATCAGACCCTAACCGACTGAGCCACCCAGGTGCATCATTATAGTTAAAAAAAATTTTTTTTCATTTCAGAGTCTTGTATTGAATATTCTCTTTCCACTGATTAAAATACCCATTTGGTTACATGCTAAATTTATATTCCTGTGTCTATTCCTTGGAATTCTATTTATGCACTGGTACTACATTGTCTAAATTATTATAGTATTTAATATGATTTTTAAATCTCTCAGTGCCTGTTTCTCATTAATATGCATTTATAACATTTTCTTTCTAGATCTCCCTTTATTCATCAACATATACTTGAAATTTCCAAATAGAATATCTAGGGATTTTGCTTTGATTTATGTTTAATTTATTAATTAATTTCTACAAAAGAACATCTCTCCATCTAAGAGAGTCCACCTCATTTTATTTGCTTGAGCTGTTATGATAGCCTCCTCATTGATCTTATCCATTCTGATTTTTCCCTTCTCCAATAAGTTAGTCACAGTTTTCAGATTAGTATTTCCTGAGAATGGTTCTGATGATCCCACGTTTTTTAGATGTAAATGATTTCAGTTCCTCTCCATTTGTCCATCAAACAGTGCAAATTTCTTGGCTTGACATTTCTGGCTGTGCATGCCATAGACGAATTCTCTTTTAGTGTCTACTTCTCTATTACTACCTACCCCCTTTGCCATTCCTTCTGCTTTGAAGGGTCTTTTATGTCTCTCTTCCAGTTCAGACCTATTTACATTTAAAAATCTTATTCTTGAAAATTCATTTTTTAAAATAGTGGAATTAGTAGTCATCAGCCTAGAAGAAGATTTGCCTTTCTTTTGGGTGAGATAGAGGTGATAATACCTGTTTCTCTACGACTTAGTTGCTCCACTCATTGGAATCAGCCCTTCGGTGACCAGCGTCATTGAAGGACAGCAGCTTACTTTGCCTTGTGCTCTGTTGGCTGGAAATCCCATTCCAGAACGTCGGTGGATTAAGAATTCAGCCATGGTAAGAACATTCTAAATCCATGCATTCACATTTGTAATTTTCTTGAGTAAGAGGCAATTTATTTCAAACATTGAAATATCAATTTAATAAATATACAAACATATACTTTGTAAATATAACACCAAAACTTTTTTTCCATATTGACATGGTTCAGTTCACGTTATTTGGGATTAATAAAACGGAGAAATAGTCAATGGTGTGATTTCTGTTGTTTTGAATTCAATTCAGTGCAACTAATAAACTCTTCAGAGTATGTAAAAACTCAAAATACAAAATTATTTTTATAGTATTTAAATATTTTTATGTTCTTCACAGGATGTAATAAATGTTAACACTCTCATAAAATTTTTCCATTTACTAACCTTTATTATTAACTCCCAATATTATATACTTTATCATGAACTTTTTAAAAATGTGAGTCTATTTTGTGTCATTGTCTTTCAGGGTATAACTTTTGATTATGAAAGAATATGAAAATTTATCACAGTTCTATGGATTTTTTGTAAATATGCTACCTATGATAAATTTTCATCTAGTTCAGAGCATTTTTCCTTCCATTTTCCAGAGTAGTTAAACTCACTTTTTGAAGTACCAATTAGAAGTGAATTGCCTCCATGGAATAAGATGTAAACTTGTTCATCTTTGCTTGAAATCCTGAGAAAAATTAGTATACCTCACTCAACAATTTAATGCCCTTATGACATAGGATGATACTGCTTGAGCACTCAGGTGTCCTGTGATTGAACAGAATGCATATATGGTATAGTTAGCGTGATCATTTTTAATAGAAAATACTGCCAGCCTTCTCTGACACAGATCCTGTATCATACGTTGCCTCTGATATTTGCGTCTGTCACTGAAAAAGGCAAGTGTTGAGAATAGTCACATTCTCTCAGCTTGAATGAGTTCCTATTTGCCAAAATAAAAAATATCAAATAGTTTGCAAGTGGTAATAGTCTCCTTGAAAAAGAACAAATTAAGCCAAAAGTAAAAATGACTAGTGAAATTTGGGTCCTGAGTGATAACAAAATTCACAGAAACATGAAATAAGTGATGCTTCTGTTTCTTTCCTTTTTCCATCGTTTGCATAACTCCAACAGATGTTAGGAGGTATACTTTTTGGTGCTACATTAGGTAGACATACAATTGATTCTACATTTGGTAACATGCTCATCATTTTTCACTTAAAGGTGTTAAAATATTTTGTTATAAGATATTTAATAACCCAGTTGGAGAAAAACAAATCTGGGTTTGATTTAGGGAACATTATCTTTTAAATTAAATATGACTTCTTTTTCTTTAAGTTGGTCCAAAATCCTTACATCACTGTACGCAGTGACGGGAGTCTCCACATTGAGAGAGTTCGCCTTCAGGATGGAGGCAGATATACTTGTGTGGCCAGTAATGTTGCTGGAACCATTAATAAAACTACCACCGTGGATGTGCATGGTAAGAGACGCACCCATTGTAATTCTTTCCAAACCGTGTTCAAAGCTAGGTTTGTGTCTTTAAACCAAGTAACTCTGTCTTCTGGTTGTAAGAAGGAGATTTTTTTTCCTAATTGTTATTTTTAACAAAAAGCCTTATTTCTTGAACACTATTTACATTGTTAAGGGTGTTTCCAGAATTCCTTTTTCTACATACACAACAAGGCTTTATTGGGAGTCACCAGCTGAGTCTGGCCAAGGGCTTTTGTAAGTGATTTCTTAATTGATAAAAGTGAACTCAGTTCTCAAAAAGTTATGTTTAAAAATACATTTTAATTTCAGGCAAGCCGAACTTATTATTCCATCCAAATTGCCTTTTCTTTTTGGATTGTGCAATAACCATGTCCTTACTAATGACCCCTTTGTGTGTTAGCTAGAAATGACCTAAACTTTTCTAAAGGCTACCTCATGTGCTCCAAACAATCTTTTTGCGTGTTAGATAACTTAAAAGTTCACAAATAAGAAAATCCAAAAGCCATCTTTTTCCATTCATAACTAACAGTCACGGACTTTTTACATCTCAATAAATAACTGACAACTTCATAGTTTAAGAAATTTTCATAAATTTTTTGTGTATTTTCTTTAAAGACTTTGCAATGTTGTTTTTTTAAAGTATGGTATTAAAAAATAGTTCCATATACAGAGATGAAAGTAGCATAGAACATTTATTTTTAGCAAATTCATCCCTTTATAAGGACATGAGCTGGAGATTCCGGTAATTTCCACATTTTGTTTGGTCTATTGAAATTGTCAGTGGATATAGACCATCTTTTTTTTTTTTTTTTTTTTTTTTTTTATGTCTGCTTCTCATGTAAATAGCCTCTTCTGTGGTGCCTGGATGGCTCAGTCAGTAAAGCGTGCGACTCTTGGTCTCAGGATTGTGAGTTCAAGCCCCATGTTGGGTGTGGAGATTACATAAAAATAAAAAAAAAAAATCTTTAAAAAAAATAGCGTCTTCTGCCTCTGTCAGTCTTATACCAGCCTCTACCAACATCACATGAGATATTCTTGAAGAAGTATTATTTTAAAGAAATATTAAAGTAACACTAAATTATAGTCTAAAAGAGTAAACACATAATGCCAGATTGAATATATGTATAGTTGTACTTAACGATTTTTAGAGAAAATCAGCCCACAGATTTCCTGGAGGGTGCTTATGGACTGGTTTGAGAATTTAGTATAGAAATATAATCATGTCACCTCCATTCAATACTGTATTGAGAAGGATTCTGAGGCAAATTTCTACTTGAGTAAAAGAGTAACATGATTAGCTGTGATGTCTGCCAAATCGGAGGAGTGAGGAGATAGACAAACCAATGATGTGGTTTATTGTGATGCAATAAATGTTGGAGAATTAAAAGTTAAAAACATCACTTTGCAACATCGTTTCATCTATCTTAGTCCAAAATGAGTAACTGATTTAATTACTAAGGTTAAAAGGAAAAGAACAACCCAGACATCTGACAGGAACCCAGTAACCATTTATCTGACAGATTAGTTTTTGAGTTGGATGTGATGCAATATGCCAGGTTCTCCTTACGTCCATATTTATTTATGTCCATATTCTTTCATTACTAGACCTCTCCACTTTGAAGAATAGTCGTTAGAAGCTCTCAGTGACCACTGCTTATGAGGATGAATTAATGCATGCAAATATAAATACAATTAAAATGGCAAGCCATTTAACTGTCATCTTGATTTATATAGGTTGACAATCTGGAAAGAAATAGCTCTTCCATGGTCAAATGTCATCAGATTTGAAAATGCCTAAATTTATCACTTTCCTTTATAGCTGTCCAACTCAATATGCATGTAAGAAAATGGCTTATTCCATGTTGCCACAAAATTACAGTATAGTTTAGATTTGACTCTTCCATGATGATTCTGGAAATTAAATTTCTTGCTTTAGAGAGTAACCTGACATAGAGAGTATCTGGTAATTTGTTGCCATTTTTTCTTAAGAAGAAATTATTTTAAGAATAAGCCCAGCCTTAGAAAATATGAGTATGTAGCAAAGCTAATCTCAGCCTCTCAGGGAAGTTGTTGTACTGAGGTCTCTGGTATCTCTTGTTCTGTCAAACTCCTCCAGGGTACCTATGATAATTCTAGAGAAATTTGACTCAAAGGCAAGAGACACGGTGAGTGCTTGAGCTCTAGGGAGCAGTTCCAGTCACATCTTTCCAGGGGAAGGAAAGGAAATGCCTGGTGTATATAGGGATTTTATTGTGTTCCTTACTCTATGTTAAGAACTTTCATGTGTGGGAGCTTCTTTAATCAAATTCATTATTTTGAGAACATTGAGTATTGGTCTTTTTTCATATGCTAGTTGCTTGTGATTAATTGAGATATACACAGAATGGAATAATTAACAGTCTTCCTTTTCCTTTTGCTTCTGCTCATATAATGTTAATTCTTCAGTTGCTTTCTAAAGTCAAAAGGTATGTTTTTCCTCTTAGTGAAAACTATTGACTTAGAATCCTGTATTTTAGCCTTAAATGTAAACTCCTAAGGCCTTGCAAGTTTTATTGTTGAATTTCTTTTAAGAAAACAAATCCTTTTTTTCTAGGTTAAATTTAGTAGCTCGCTAAGTAGCTCTTGTAAACAGACATTTAATGTATAGTGGCTAAAACAGTCTACTTTTCTGGCAGTGGGCTTAAGTCAGCTCACTGCAGCTTAATGGGTGATGGACAATGATGAAAGGTATGCGTTAAATATGTAAGTCTTAGGATGTAATTCAACCTTGAGTTTCCAGGAAAGCATGGATTTTATTCAGTCTTATTTTTGTTAGGAAAGTCAACTTACTAAGCATAATTTACTACTTGATTTTAAGTTTTCATTAAATTCTTCAGATTATAGCTACTATATTTACTTTATTACACTGCCTTACAAGGTACCCTACATTTCTATCAGAAAATGTTGAGTCTCAGCTAGTTTTTACAAATATGCAGTGTATCCTGAAAATGTACAACTTGAAACAAATGAGGCTACATGGAAAGACAGATGCTCACATTCTAAATATTGCTTCCTTTTTCAGTTCTGCCAACCATTCAGCATGGGCGGCAGGTACTCAGCACAATTGAAGGCATTCCAGTAACTTTGCCGTGCAAAGCAAGTGGAAATCCCAAGCCATCTATCATTTGGTCCAAGGTAAATGGCCCATCTGGTGGTGTTTGCCGATGTCATGGGTTATAACAACATTATTTGAATATTTTGGGTCATACATGGGACTTGACTGTACCACAGAACTTTATAAAAAGGAAAACCCATGCACTCCTACCACTTGGAAGGGACCTCAGAATGTCCTTAGTGTAATCACCTACCTGAGGCTTGAGTAACATTAAGAACACAACGGTGGACTGTAATATAGCACCAGGAGCTTTTCTTAGCACTTTACATGTTGTAGCAGATCCTTTCTTACCCCTTGCCACATCCCTTCAGCTCTTTTGATTTCAGCGCAGCTCTGGTGGACAGCTCCGTGCATTCTGCCAGAGTCCCACTTCACGTGTACCCCTCTCTGGTTTCTGGACTCGGGGCTTTCTCCAAAGCCCCACAAGGCCACTTAGCCTGCTATCAGGTGGCCAGGAAGCATAGGGACATTAACACCTGTGGGGGGCAGGTGTCCTATATGAATGTCCTGCTTCTCATCCATCAGAAGAATACTTCTGGCCTGCTTCTTTATAGCTTCTCAAAGGATCCCCGGCACCAGAAGCTTATCAACCTAACGACAGAGGAAACCAGAGCACTGAAACCCTTTTTAGCTTTCCTTCCTTCTGTGCCTCACTCTCCCACTCACCTGCTCAAGCATCAAACTTCTTGCCTCCATATCTTTGTCTCAGACTCTCTTCTTTTAGGAAGCCAAGATAAGTCCTCTACGAAGTCATTTATTCCCCTCTACATCCCTATCATGAAGTTGTCCAGCTTTTACTTGTACTCTTGCAGTGAGGAAAAAACCACTCCCTGAGGAGGTCCTTTTCATCTTTGAACAGTCATGAGGATAGCATATTTCCTGTAAATTAATTTAAATCTGGCAGATATAAGTAATATAAAATGACTGTATAATAACAAAATGAGACCTTTGTGTAATTGTTTGTGCTACAACCAAAGTATTTTACCATACTGTCTAATTTTATATATCTAAAAAGCTCTGAAATATAAAGAAGTTGGTGTTGACATCTGTAAATTAATTAAAAAGGTGAAGATTTCTGCTTTCTGGACACAAAAATACAGTGGTGAAGCTTATCCCCAAACTGCACAGTGTCTAGGACTGAGTATAAGTTTAATGCATTTTAGGAAAACATAAGAATGAAACTTTCCAGGGTGGCCTTTGTGTTGTGAGAAAGCACAGAGGTTAAGAGTTGGGCTCCAGATCCTGACTGCTGGGGTTCAAGTCCCAGCTCTACCACTGAGAGACTGTGACATTGGGCAAGTTATTCCACTTCATCCCCAAGCTTTAATACTTTCAGCTGTAAAATGGGACTTGTGGTAGTTCCTACTCATATGACCCTTTTGAGCATTAAGATAGCTAATTCATTTGAAGTACTCAGAACAGTGTGTGACTTTGCATGAGCACTGCCCCATCCGTTAGTATTACCATTATTCCCTCCAGTTTTAAGAAGCTCTGGAACAAAGAAGACATGGTTCAGTATGAAGAAATATCACCTTTGCTTTATTTGCTTAGTTTTTCTTAAAATTACCTTTCTTCAAATTAGCATTTTTTTTTAATCTAGGATTTTCCCCCTTGGAGATTTTTTTCCCCTTCCTCTCTCTTCCTTTTCCAGACATTAAGTCACTCCTTCATTATCTTAAAGAAAACACTTTGCTCTTTGTTGTGTTTTGCAGAAAGGAGAGTTGATTTCCACCAGCAGCGCTAAGTTTTCCGCAGGGGCTGATGGAAGTTTGTATGTGGTGTCCCCCGGGGGTGAAGAGAGCGGGGAGTATATCTGCACCGCTACCAATGCAGCTGGCTATGCCAAGAGGAAAGTGCAGCTGACCGTCTATGGTGAGAGCCCCTGGGGGAATGTTTTTCTTGGACACTCTCTACCGGTGCCAAAACTCACATTTCTCTCCCAAATCATATTACCGGGGGCTGTACTCCTAAAGTGAACTGCATTGACAAAAACGTATTTTTACTGCCAATGAACATCTTCTCTATTTAGATTCTGATTTAAAGGGAGAGTAATTGTACAGCCATTCAGGATAATGTTATGGTGTTTTCCCAAGGAGTATGCTTATTGTGTGTACCCAGTCTGCTTTAGAAACACCAGTTAGTTCCAACTCCTGGCAAAGCCAAACCTCAGCTGTGTCTCAGTTTGCACTTCTGCCTTGAGGGTTTACTTTCATAGATGGCAGACTCTAAAAGGGCATTTCAGCTGACCTCGTCATGATGTTCTGAAAGGAAGGGTGAGGAAGGGAGACTTTCTGGTCCTTTTCCTTTCAGCTCTCACCGTAAATGTGTTAACAGAAAGTTTTAGATAGGTACCAAAGCTTTGGCATAGACAGCATCTTCTTGTAAATTTGTAAAGAGTATTAGTAGTCCACATTTGAATGTAAGTGAAATGTTTTCAATGTACTATTTCCCTTCCAAAATGTGCATTTATTTTAGTAAGGCCCAGAGTGATTGGAGACCAACGAGGACTGTCCCAGGATGAGCCTGCTGAGATTTCCGCCCTCGCAGGAGAAGACGTGACACTGCCATGTGAAGTGAAGAGCTTACCCCCACCCATCATCACCTGGGCCAAAGAGACGCAGCTCATCTCCCCATTCTCTCCAAGGTAGGGGATCTGGGATGAGCCAGACACAAGCAAACACAATCTCTTGGGACACAAGGTTGTGCCTATTCAGGTTTTCAAATGTATCAAGAAATAATTTTTAAATTTGAGATAATTTACACATACATCTGAGACTACAGAAAATATTTTTAACTTCTCAGTCTATCCTTCTTTCTTCCTTCCTCCCTCCCTCCCTCCCTCCCTTCCTTCCTTCCTTTCTCTCTTTCTTTTAATGTTTATTTTATTTTTGAGAGAGATAGAGAGCAAATGGGGGAAGGGCAGAGAGAGAAGGGGACAGAGGATCCAAAGCAGGCTCTGTGCTGACAGCAGAGAGCCCAATGCAGGGCTTAAACTCATGAACCATGAAATCATGACCTGAGCCGAAGTCAGATGCTTAACCAACAGAGCCACCCAGGCACCCCTAAATCATTCTTTAATATCAGTAATGCTAACACCCAGCTTTGACATAATTGCCCGTGGCTGCGTATACAAGGTAGTTATTAAAACAGAGCATATTTGTATATAGACTTGTTAGCACAAGTGCATAGGGCACACAGAATCTCATTAATCCCTTAGGAGCAGTAAAACACAATAAGTACTCTCATGTTTAAGATTTGACTCTCATTAGATGCTTTTGTAAAAATCTTCATGATTAAAGCCTTGTACATATAAAGGCCTGCTGAGACAATATATCTGATATATTCCATTGACATGGAAATCAGAATGCCAGAGCCTTTGAGAGTACTACCTTTGTCGCCATGCAGGTGTGAGTTTAAATTTACCTCCACCACTTAAAGCTTGCCTGAAACTTTTGGCGCCTTTCTCAATGGCCCTCTGAACCTTAGATTTCTTATTTATAAAATGGACATAATACTTCCCTGAAAGGCATATATAAGATAATGTATATTCCACATCTCCTGTCTCTAGTTCTCAAGGAATAGTAGCAATTACTATTTTAACTCAATGTCATGCCAGAAGTTACTGGTGGAATAAGAATTATAGTTTCCAGCTATGTCGGTTGGACTTACTGGCGTATAGTTATGAAGCTGTAAATGGTGCTCTTGCCATTTCCCTATCCACTGGTGAGGAGATAAAAAATAATTTAAGAACTACCTTACATAATGTTACTATTTTTTTGAAAAATATGTGTTTGGGATATTTTTGAATGAAAGGAATACCATGTTATAGATAAACTTGAAGTTTCATTGTTTTCCTCCCCAGTCGCTTTTCTCCCTCCCCAGGGGGCAAATACTGCACAGATCTCATGTGCATCCTATGCACCCATTCTTAAACAGTATGGAATCGGGTTTCCTGTAGTTTTCATTTCATTTTATGTGTTTGTTTTTAATTTGCCATGTAACATATTATATATTGTTATTCTACTGCTTGCTTTATTAAGTTGATATTTACTCATTTTTATACATAGAGATTTGCTTTATTCATTTTTAAAATTTTCTTCTTAATGTTTATTTTTCAGAGAGAGACAGAGCGCAAGCAGGGGAGGGGCAAAGAGAGAGGGAGACCCAGAATCTGAAGCAGGCTCCAGGCTCTGAGCTGGCAGCACAGAGCCCGATGCAGGGCTTGAACTCATGAGCCGTGAGGTCATGACCTGAGCTGAAGTCGGACGCTCAACCGACTGAGCCACCCAGGCGCCCTGCTTTATTCATTTTTAACTACCGTATACATATTCTGAATTTTGTTTGTACATTTCCTAGTGTACAGACATTCAGGGTTTTGCTTGTTTTGGTTTGGTTTGGTTTTAGTTTTCTTATTTTGTAAACAAGGCTCTTGAGTGAATATCTTTATATATGTCTCTTCATATACACGTGCATGAGTTTCTTTAGGGTTGGCCCAGAACTATAGTTTCTGGTCAGAATGAATTCCTACTTTCAGCTTTGTAGACAGTGCTAAATTGCTGTCCAAAGAGGCAGTAATGATTTACCTTTCTACCATGAGCATATAGGTGCACCTATTTCCCCATTATAATCAATGCATGGTGTTTATGGACTTAAACATGTTTGTTGGTTAGATGGGTGTGAAATGGTATCTTGCAACTCTTAGTTTTCATGTGACTGACTGCCAGAGAACCAAAAATGATTTTACTTTTTTGTCGGCCATCTGTTTCATCTGTGACTTGCCTCTTTAGACCGGCTGCACAGATTTATGATGACTGGTTTGTTTATCTTTTTCTTGTTGAATGTAGAAATTTGGTCTGTATTCTTAATAACAATCCTTTGTCTGTTGTATGTGTTGAAAATATATTTTCTCAGACCACTGTGAGACTTTTAATGTATGATGTCTGCATAGAATTTTACATTTTTTATGTAACTCAGTGTATTAATCTATTGTTTTTAAGATTTGTACTTTCTGGGGTGCCTGGGTGGCTCAGTCACTTAAGCATCTGACTCGGCTTCAATTTAAAATTTTTCCAAGACCATGGTCTAGTGGTTCTTTGCATTAAATTACTCTACTCCCTCTAGGGTACATGGGTGGCTCAGTCAGGTAAGCGTCTGACTTCAGCCCTGGTCATGATCTCATGGTTCATGAGTTTGAGCCCCGCATCAAGCTCTGTGCTGACAGTGAGGAGCCTGCTTGGGGTTTTCTCTCTCTCTCCCCTCTCCGTCTGTCTCTCCCACTCTCTCTCTCTCTCAAAGCTAATAAATAAACTTAAAAAAAGATTTGTACTTTATGAAGAATATGTACATATCTTCCAGAGTTTTATTCTAATATTTTAAGCTTGTTTTTTCACATTTTTGACTTTAATACATCTGAATTTTTATGTTGTGTCTAGTGTTAGGTAGTGCTGTATTTTTTTTTAATTTATTTTTCCCATGTGGAGAACCAGTTGCCCGTCATTTTTGAATTATCAATCCTTTCCTTGATCTTTGTGATATCAGCTCTATTATTATATGTTACATGTTGGATTCTCCTATGTGCTTATTTCTTTGGGGGAGAATTCTGTCCTTAACTATTTATTCATTTTTCTGTCTCTGGGCCAGTAGAACACTTTGAGTAGGTATATCTGGCCTATTTCAATACAATAAACATAATAACGTTTTTATATGTAGATCTAGTTCACCGAACTACATTATTGTTCTGTAGGAAAAATATATTCAATATATTTTTGAGAATTACATATGTACCTTATTTTGCCTTTAACACACTAAATTTTTTAATGAAGTATTGCAGAAAAAATAATAAAATTCAGAATATAGCTGAAATTTACTAAAATATATATTGGCTTTTTATAGTTACAAGTTAATAAAGCAGAGAGATGTACAGTTTTTGGATGATTTGAGACCATTAGGTTAGATCTAATGGTAAAAAAAAAATCACATTTTGTGTTTGCAAGAATATCATACAAAATACACAGTACAATTGTGAAAATCCCTGAGTTTTAAAGTATATAGAAATATAGATGGGAGAATGGTTTCAAAAACTGCTTGCAGAGTAATGACTTCATACTGAGGGGCAGCTGCATAGGGGATATTTAAATTCTCATGTTCTATGGTCTACCATGTGGTTTCTTTCTTTCAGGCACACATTCCTTCCTTCTGGTTCAATGAAGATCATTGAGACCCGTGTTTCAGATAGTGGGATGTATCTTTGCGTTGCCACAAATATTGCTGGGAACGTGACTCAGTCTGTTAAATTAAATGTCCATGGTGAGTTTTGAAATGAGGGCATATGATATCTTTGTACAGGCCACAGGGAAACTCATCATACCAGTTTCTTTGATAGTTAATCTCCAAATTGTTTATAGAGTAATTAGAGAAAATTTTTCTGAAATTGGAGACTTGTCATTTTCTTTCATTTACTCTGGAAAGTTTATCTGCCATTTGTAAACAACTTTCCCCCGTTTCCTCAAATGAACAGTATTAAAGGTTTGGTTCTCAATTTTACTGAATGTCCACAGTCACTTATGGCGACTATTAAAACACAGTAAAAAAAAAAATGTGTTTAGACTTACGGCTTTTTAGAAGTGAATGTGAGTTATCAAAGAAGAATTTACTAGTATTTATATGGTCATTTTCAATATTCAAAGAACTCAGCAACTGAAAACATTCTGCTTCCTGGGACTCTAACTTTTTAAAAACTTTCTAGTTAATCTGTTTGATTACCTCAATTTACCATGGTCTGTCCAAATATTTATTTATTCAGCACATGCTTACTGAGGATATACTCTGTCACACATTTGTATAGGTAGGCCAGATATTCAAATATCAGAAAAGTATTTTCTTACATGGTATCGATCTGATTTCATTGTCAGATCAATCACTATAATAGCATCCTGTTAACAATGGGATTTGAGATAGAATTCTGTAATTTACAAACTCTAGGTTATCTTGGGCATATTACGTAACCTCTCTTACCTTTAGTTTTCTCTTTCATAAAATGATGATAACAATCCTATCAAAATTATAAGGTTGTCATAAGTGACAACCTTTACAATGTATTGGTTAAATATTAACAAAAAAAGGACAGAGGAATGGGGCTTTTGAGGGATGTAAATTCTAATTGTATAACTAGAACATTTATTGTATAACGTAAGTCAACTTGATTCTACAGTGTGTAACGCATGTACATGGAAGCCAGTTGTTACAGGGGGGTGGGAGAGACGCTGGTCCTTGTCTCACAGAGTCAAAGAATGAATCTCGGGGACAACAGAGAGTGAGCAAAGTGATAGAGTTTATGGAGGTAAAGTATAAAGCTCTCAAGAGTGAAAGGGGTCCTGACCAGGTAGCTGCTGAAGATTTCTGTCCTGACTTTTATTGGGACCTTATCAGAATGTTTGTGAGACTTCATGCTTGGCACCTAGCTCAGGGAGGTCTGGAACAGGTTCATCTCATCCTCTTTTTTTCCCAAACTCCGCTGCCACTGTCGCTTTCTCAGCCTCCCAGCTGAAGCCTGTCTCCCTGAGGGTCCTTATCTCTCCCTGCTTAAAGTCAACTGTTTCCCTATTTGCATTAATATTGGCAATGTTTCTGATAAATTATCTCATTTAAATTTCTAAAGGAAGGTACTGTAAAGACAAGAAATAGAAACTCGGTTTTGATGTTCTTCTCTGAAATTAGCAAAGGCTTTTATGAGAAACTTTTTTTGTTTTTTAAATGAGAAATTTTTCTTCCTATCTGGCTAAACCTTCCACAAAGAGAAGAAAAAGTAGGAGTACCTGAAGAGAAATGCTTTTTCTTTTACTTTCTTAAATTATATAAATCATCTAGATTGCCTTTTGAGGGAGTTTTAAACTTCAAGTTATTTATAAATTAAAGGAAACCTAACATTTTTAAATACTTGCTTTTTCCTCAAGTCTGGCATGAGGGGTTTCAGATTTATTATTTCTCATAATCCTTGCAGTGTACTGGTATTGATTAGGTTATTTGGCCTGGATTATTAAGGAAACAAGCCTCAGGAAATTTACTGACTTGCTCTAGATCACACAGCTAGTAAGTGGCCTGAGCCTGGGTCCAAATCCTGAGATCGTTCCACTTTTTCATTCTGCCTCTTGGTAAAGAGTTCTCATTTAAAGTGAGAAAAGGAAAGAATTTGTTTAGAATTGGATTATAGGGGCGCCTGGGTGGCTCAGTCAGTTGAGCGTCAGACTTGGGCTCGAGTCATGATCAGGTCATGGTCTCGGGGTTCATGGGTTCGGGCCACATGTCGAGCTGTGCTGATAGCTTGGAGCCTGGAGCCTGCTTCAGGTTCTGTGTCTCCCTCTCTCTGCTCTTCCCCTTCTCTCTCTCTCTCTCTCTCTCTCTCAAAAAATAAATAAATAAACATTAAAAGCATTTTTAATTGGATTATTAATCCTCATTTGTTTCTAGTTCCTCCAAAGATACAGCGTGGCCCTAAACTAATCAAAGTCCAAGTTGGTCAAAGAGTGGACATTCCGTGCAATGCTCAAGGGACACCTCTTCCTGTAATCACCTGGTTTAAAGGTGGAAGTGCCATGCTGGTTGATGGAGGGCAGCATATTAGCAGTTCAGATGGAACTTTAAGCATCAACCAAGCCATGCTCTCTGACGCCGGCATATATACATGTGTTGCTACTAACATAGCAGGCAGTGATGAATCGGAAATAACCCTACATGTCCAAGGTGATTTGGGGCATAAGGAAATAGAAGTATGGTGGGGGTGGGGAGTGGGGAAAAACCCCTGGAGTCTATACAAAATATATAATCTTAGAGAGTCGTGGATCACTTTTGGAAGATTTCTGTACCTTTTATGACTTGAGTTAACTTTGAAAGGAGAACCATTCTAGAAAGAAGTGAAACCATACTATTACTAAACCTGCATCCATTTTTGTATGTTTACTTTTGAAAATGAAGTTGCCATGGATGATGTCAATAATGGATACAATCCTAGATAAGTACCCCACCCACTATTTTTGGTTTGGGAGAAATTGTGAACAGACTGAGTTGGAGTCGGATTTCACCTCATCCTGTTAGCATGCACTCAATGTTGATCCCTAAAAATCTAGATCTGCTGTTTCCCCTAATGATGTTGGCTTTGTGTTGAGGCTTTAAAAATAAATATTTATTCCTTCAAACAACAAATATTTATCAAGCTCCTGCCAGGTGTCTGTCATATCGTAGGCAATGAGGAGAAAGTAGTGAGAAAAGCAAAGCACCAGCTGTCATAAGCTGTTCTACTGTGCATCGGCAGAAATCAAGCAAGTAAGCAAGACATACAGATAGTGAGAAGTGCTAAGTAGAAAATTAGAATAGGGTGATACTCCCAGCAATTGACTACTTTAGATGCATTGTCAGGTAGAACTTCTCTGAGGAGTAATACTCGGAGTGAGATCTGTTGACTAAGGAGAACCAGCCATATGGAAATTAAGGGGAAGAGCATTATTGGCAGAGAGAATGATAGTGGAAAGGCAAGAAGGAAAGATAAGGATGTATTGTATTTAGCATAGTACTTAGTACTTCATAACTGCCCCATTGCAATTTGGGATGGATGGCTAGCACACTGTTGGAGAGCTTATCCAGTTCACCCATTGATTCAGGAGACTTTATTGAGTGTTTATGTTTATGGTTCAATGGGAAAGATAGACATTTACAAGATAATCTCATGCACAAAAATTGGTTAATGCTGTCATGAAATGGTAGATCTATAAGAGTTTTTAAAGAAAGACAAATCAAAGAAGGCTTTCAAGGATTGGGACATGCAAGTTGAGATTTGAAGAAGGAGTAGAAGCTTATTAGGTGATGGGCAAAGATACAGTAGGGTGGGGTGGAGTGGTGAGAGCCTTCTAGGAGGAAATACGACATTTTGGATATACTGTCATAAATCAATACATCAATCAGTAAAGGCCAGCTGGCCCATTTCAGACTGAGTGTTGAGTGATATGTGGTAAAGCTGGACACACAGTCATGGGCCAGATTATCCAAGATCTAGGAACCTAGATTAAGGAGTTTAGACTTTATTTTGTATGCAGTGAAAAGATTCAGAGGGGTTGTTACTGGGAAATGATGTGTCGGGTGTGGATTTTAAAAGATCACTCTTTGGGGGAGAGAATGGTTTGTCTAGAGAAGGTGAAGAGAAGCAGCTGGGGGCTACAGAAGTAGCTCAGGCAAAAGATGATGGTAGCTGGACTGGAGGAAAGAAGCCAGTGGACTCAAAAAATAATTAGAAGAGGAAATCATCAGGGATGGTGACCAATTGGATATAGGGAGCGAAGGAGATAGAGGACTCAAGAAAGACTCCCAAATTTCTTCATGATTTCTTCATGGATAGTGAGGGTGTTCAGGGAGATTGGATTCATTGATAGGGTGTACTGAAGGACGAACAGGTGTGAAACTTTATCCTGCAGGTAAAATGAATACAAGTAATGATTTTCATCAGGGAAGCCCCAAATGAGATTTGCGGTTCAGAGAGAGTATTCTGAGGACTCTGTAGATTATGAATCCAAAGGGGAACACATTTGAAAAAAAAAAAAAAGGATTCCTGTAAGATGTCTATTGAAGTAATTTTGGCAAGAGGAGTGAGGGTTTGAAATCAGCAGTGACCTTAAGGATAGAGGAAGATAAAGATACAGATATGTGATGAACATATGGCACTATATGATTGATTGGATGTGGAGGTCAGGAGTAAGGGAGGGAAACATAAGAAAAATGGATGAAGCATGACACCTTAACTGAGGGAATAAAGGAAACACAAGAGAATTGTAGGAAGCACAAAATGATAAATTTGGACAGTGGGGACATTATGAGTTTTAGATCCCTAGGTCACATCGAGGTAGAAATGTCTGGCAGCTAGAAATTTGTGTCCTATTTAAAAGAGGAATCCGGAAAGATAGCAGTTCACCAATGTAGTTGGTTGATGATGCCTCAGGAGAGTTTGATACTGCTTAAGGAAAGCCTGTGATAATGCATTTATGTTTCTAATAGAACCACCTACACTGGAAGATCTACAACCTCCATATAACACTCCATTCCAAGAAAGAGTGGCCAACCAACGCATTGCATTTCCATGTCCTGCAAAAGGTATGTAGTACTTGGACATATGGGCACTGGCATAAAGTTATATTATATCAGATTTCTCTATTGAACCCAAAACATCATTATAAAAAGATCCATTTGTTGGCCCTTGCTATAACATTTGGGCATAATGACAATTAATCCCTCTTTTGTTTTATTTTTTTAATCTCTCTTTTAAATAACAGCTCATTGAATAGGTATTTTTCCTCAACACATACTTTATTTGCTTCAGTGGAAAGACCTGTTATTCCAAACTTGTCTTATCTAGTATCTTTCCCATTTAGTTCATGCTACTTCCTGTTACTTCTGACAGGATTTGTCTTTAAAATGTGGGAGCCAGAGGAGTGTCTTGGTGGCTCAGTTGGTTAAGTGTCCAACTTTGGCTCAGGTCATGATCTCATGGTTCATGGGTTCAAGCCCCACATTGGACTCTGTGCTGACAGCTCAGAGCCTGAAGCCTGTTTTGGATTCTGTGTCTCACTCTCTCTCTGCCCCTCCCTTGCTTGCACTCTGTCTCTCTCTCTCTCAAAAATAAAAATAAACATTAAAAATTTTTAAAAATAATAAACTAGCTAGATACCGTATCATTATCTTTTACAACACATTTCATCTTGGCCATAATTGTTCTACCATTTACCATTTAGAAGTTAAAGATAATACTTCTTTTGCTTGTTCATTTAGTTTTTCATTTATTAGCTTCACAAATATCCACTAAGTCTGAAACCCATAAAGGAATGAGAGGGATGTAAAGAAATGAGGAAATGATTATACGCCTTTTTTCTTTGGCAACGTAGACAACTGCAGACCATCAGTTCACCTTCTCTTTCTCATCAGTCAGCCTTTTACTATCAGCACAACAAAATAGGCCAATCTTTTTGTTTTATTTTTTCTCATAAATATAACTTTCACAGTTACTTTTATAAGTGCTTTAGCATTAATGGCACATTTTATAGATTCTGCCATTCTTTTGTTCTTGTCTTGGATTATATGCCATTATTTTAATATTTTTATTACCCATTAATGTAGGATTATTAATAATGTGTAATCATATTAATTTAATGTTCTTTTTTATATTTTTATAGATATTAAGTAAATTTTAAAAGTACTTAGAATAGTACCTGATACCTTGTTTGTTAAATAAATATATTCTTAATACAGAATTAATGTTTGTCTATTACCAATATGTGCTTTGGGCTCAATTATGTACTTCAGAATGGTTTTGTGAGTTTTACTCATGAGCACATCACTTCCATTTACCCTTTTGTCATAAATAAATCTAGGAAATCAGTCCTCTCTACTTTCCCAACTTTCTTTTCAATATAAGAAGTCAAGAATTGTTCTACTGTCCTATGTTTAGCAGCATGAGATCATCACATATGTGTAGATAGTAGATTGCTCATCTCTACTATGTCAGGCCTATTTAAAATGTGAATTATAGGGGCGCCTGGGTGGCTCAGTTGGTTAAGCATCCGACTTCAGTTCAGGTCATGAACTCATGTTTCATGAGTTTGAGCCCCGTGTTGGGCTCTGTGCTGACAGCTTGGAGCCTGGAGCCTGTTTTGGATTCTGTGCCTCCCTCTTTCTCTGTTCCCCCTCCACTTGAGCTCGCTCGCACTCTCTCTCTCTCTCTCTTTCTCTCTCTCTCTTTCTAAAAAATAAAGATCAAAAAAAAATTTTTAGGGGTGCCTGGGTGACTCAGTTGGTTAAGCGTCCGACTTCAGCTCAGGTCATGATCTCATGGTTCGTGGGTTAAATTTTTTTAAATGTGAAATTATAAAGTATCGCTTCTGCATATCATGTATGCATTCTATTTGGTTGGGCAATTTTTATGTTGTATTCCTGTGATAGTCTCTTGCTTTCTGTTCTTCATTTGTTTTCATCCCTGAACTCTCCCATTTGATTAATATAGTTTTTTTCCCCACTAATGATCATGAACTTACTCAAGAATGTGTTTTGGTTTGCTTACTGTCTTCTGAATATCTTGATATAAACAACTTGCTCAACCTCTACACTAGAGACCATAGGTCTCTTAAGACTGATCAGGAATTAGAGGCCTTAAATACCAATCTCTTTGCTATTTCATGCCAGGAGAAATATCTTGAAAGTAGCATAGTGCCTTAGTGTACAAATTATAGTCATAAAAATATTTTTATTTCTCGCAAATATATTTGATATGTTGTAATGATTCCTAATTTTATTTAAAATGTCACAAAGCTTTGCTTTCTTATTTAGGTACCCCCAAACCAACCATCAAATGGATATGGAATGGTAGAGAGCTGACAGGCAGAGAGCCTGGGATTTCTATCTTAGAAGATGGTGCATTGTTGGTCATTGCTTCTGTTACACCCTTTGACAGTGGGGAGTACATCTGTGTGGCAGTCAATGAAGCTGGAACCACAGAAAAAAAATATAACCTCAAAGTCCATGGTAAACATAGAAAAATCATACAATTGAATATGTGACATTTTCAAATTCTTATATATGTTATTCTCTTAATGTATTATTATTTAATATTAATGTGAATAGAATGTTATCAAACAGAAAACTGAAAATCTGATTGCACTGATTAATTTTTTTATTTTATTTTATTTTATTATTTTTTTAATACATGAAATTTATTGCCAAATTTGTTTCCATACAACACCCAGTGCTCATCCCAAAAGGTGCCCTCCTCAGTACCCATCACCCACCCTCTCCTCCCTCCCACCCCCCATCAACCCTCAGTTTGTTCTCAGTTCTCAACAGTCTCTTATGCTTTGGCTCTCTCCCACTCTAACCTCTTTTTTTTTTCCTTCCCCTCCCCCATGGGTTTCTGTTAAGTTTCTCAGGATCCACATAAGAGTGAAACCATATGGTATCTGTCTTTCTCTGTATGGCTTATTTCACTTAGCATCACACTCTCCAGTTCCATCCACGTTGCTACAAAAGGCCATATTTCATTTTTTCTCATTGCCACGTAGTACTCCATTGTGTATATAAACCACAATTTCTTTATCCATTCAACAGTTGATGGACATTTAAGCTCTTTCCATAATTTGGCTTTGTTGAGAGTGCTGCTATAAACATTGGGGTACAAGTGCCCCTATGCATCAGTACTCCTGTATCCCTTGGATAAATTCCTAGCAGTGCTATTGCTGGGTCATAGGGTAGGTCTATTTTTAATTTTCTGAGGAACCTCCACACTGCTTTCCAGAGCGGCTGCACCAATTTGCATTCCCACCAACAGTGCAAGAGGGTTCCCGTTTCTCCACATCCTCTCCAGCATCTATAGTCTCCTGATTTGTTCATTTTGGCCACTCTGACTGGCGTGAGGTGATATCTGAGTGTGGTTTTGATTTGTATTTCCCTGATAAGGAGCGACGCTGAACATCTTTTCATGTGCCTGATGGCCATCCGGATGTCTTCTTTAGAGAAGTGTCTCTTCATGTTTTCTTCCCATTTCTTCACTGGGTTATTTGTTTTTCGGGTGTGGAGTTTGGTGAGCTCTTTATAGATTTTGGATACTAGCCCTTTGTCCGATATGTCATTTGCAAATATCTTTTCCCATTCCATTGGTTGCCTTTTAGTTTTGTTGGTTGTTTCCTTTGCTGTGCAGAAGCTTTTTATCTTCATAAGGTCCCAGTAATTCACTTTTGCTTTTAATTCCCTTGCCTTTGGGGATGTGTCGAGTAAGAGATTGCTACGGCTGAGGTCAGAGAGGTCCTGCTTTCTCCTCTAAGGTTTTGATGGTTTCCTGTCTCACATTCAGGTCCTTTATCCATTTTGAGTTTATTTTTGTGAATGGTGTGAGAAAGTGGTCTAGTTTCAACCTTCTGCATGTTGCTGTCCAGTTCTCCCAGCACCATTTGTTAAAGAGACTGTCTTTTTTCCATTGGATGTTCTTTCCTGCTTTGTCAAAGATGAGTTGGCCATACGTTTGTGGGTCTAGTTCTGGGGTTTCTATTCTATTCCATTGGTCTATGTGTCTGTTTTTGTGCCAATACCATGCTGTCTTGATGATGACAGCTTTGTAGTAGAGGCTAAAGTCTGGGATTGTGATGCCTCCTGCTTTGGTCTTCTTCTTCAAAATTACTTTGGCTCTTCGGGGCCTTTTGTGGTTCCATATGAATTTTAGGATTGCTTGTTCTAGTTTCGAGAAGAATGCTGGTGCAATTTTGATTGGGATTGCATTGAATGTGTAGATAGCTTTGGGTAGTATTGACATTTTGACAATATTTATTCTTCCAACCCATGAGCAGGGAATGTCTTTCCATTTCTTTAAATCTTCTTCAATTACCTGCATAAGTTTTCTATAGTTTTCAGCATACAGATCTTTTACATCTTTGGTTAGATTTATTCCTAGGTATTTTATGCTTCTTGGTGCAATTGTGAATGGGATCAGTTTCTTTATTTGTCTTTCTGTTGCTTCATTGTTAGTGTATAAGAATGCAACTGATTTCTGTACATTGATTTTGTATCCTGCAACTTTGCTGAATTCATGGATCAGTTCTAGCAGACTTTTGGTGGAGTCTATCGGATTTTCCATGTATAATATCATGTCATCTGCAAAAAGCGAAAGCTTGACTTCATCTTTGCCAATTGTGATGCCTTTGATTTCCTTTTGTTGTCTGATTGCTGAAGCTAGAACTTCCAGCACTATGTTAAACAACAGCGGTGAGAGTGGGCATCCCTGTCGTGTTCCTGATCTCAGGGAAAAAGCTCTCAGTTTTTCCCCATTGAGGATGATGTTAGCTGTGGGCTTTTCATAAATGGCTTTTATGATCTTTAAGTATGTTCCTTCTATCCCGACTTTCTCAAGGGTTTTTATTAAGAAAGGGTGCTGGATTTTGTCAAAGGCCTTTTCTGCATCGATTGACAGGATCATATGGTTCTTCTCTTTTTTTTTGTTAATGTGATGTATCACGTTGATTGATTTGCGAATGTTGAACCAGCCCTGCATCCCAGGAATGAATCCCACTTGGTCATGGTGCATAATTCTTTTTATATGCCGTTGAATTCGATTTGCTAGTATCTTATTGAGAATTTTTGCATCCATATTCATCAGGGATATTGGCCTGTAGTCCTCTTTTTTTACTGGGTCTCTGTCTGGTTTAGGAATCAAAGTAATACTGGCTTCATAGAATGAGTCTGGAAGTTTTCCTTCCCCTTCTATTTCTTGGAATAGCTTGAGAAGGATAGGTATTATCTCTGCTTTAAACGTCTGGTAGAACTCCCCTGGGAAGCCATCTGGTCCTGGAGTCTTATTTGTTGGGAGATTTTTGATAACTGATTCAATTTCTTCACTGGTTATGGGTCTGTTCAAGCTTTCTATTTCCTCCTGATTGAGTTTTGGAAGCGTGTGGGTGTTTAGGAATTTGTCCATTTCTTCCAGGTTGTCCAATTTGTTGGCATATAATTTTTCATAGTATTCCCTGATAAGTGTTTGTATCTCTGAAGGATTGGTTGTAATAATTCCATTTTCATTCATGATTTTATCTATTTGGGTCATCTCCCTTTTCTTTTTGAGAAGCCTGGCTAGAGATTTGTCAATTTTGTTTATTTTTTAAAAAAACAACTCTTGGTTTCGTTGATCTGCTCTACAGTTTTTTTTAGATTCTATATTGTTTATTTCTGCTCTGAACTTTATTATTTCTCTTCTTCTGCTGGGTTTAGGCTGCCTTTGCTGTTCTGCTTCTATTTCCTTTAGGTGTGCTGTTAGATTTTATATTTGGGATTTTTCTTGTTTCTTGAGATAGGCCTGGATTGCAATGTATTTTCCTCTCAGGACTGCCTTCGCTGCGTCCCAAAGCGTTTGGATTGTTGTATTTTCATTTTCGTTTGTTTCCATATATTTTTTAATTTCTTCTCTAATTGCATGGTTGACCCACTCATTCGTTAGTAGGGTGTTCTTTAACCTCCATGCTTTTGGAGGTTTTCCAGACTTTTTCCTGTGGTTGATTTCAAGCTTCATAGCATTGTGGTCTGAAAGTATGCATGGTATAATTTCAATTCTTGTAAACTTATGAAGGGCTGTTTTGTGACCCAGTATATGATCTATCTTGGAGAATGTTCCATGTGCACTCGAGAAGAAAGTATATTCTGTTGCTTTGGGATGCAGAGTTCTAAATATATCTGTCAAGTCCATCTGATCCAATGTCTCATTCAGGGCCCTTGTTTCTTTATTGACCGTGTGTCTAGATGATCTATCCATTTCTGTAAGTGGGGTGTTAAAGTCCCCTGCAATTACCACATTCTTATCAATAAGGTTGGTTATGTTTATGAGTAGTTGTTTTATATATTTGGGGGCTCTGGTATTCGGCATATAGACATTTATAATTGTTAGCTCTTCCTGATGGATAGACCCTGTAATTATTATATAATGCCCTTCTTCATCTCTTGTTACAGCCTTTAATTTAAAGTCTAGTTTGTCTGATATAAGTATGGCTACTCCAGCTTTCTTTTGGCTTCCAGTAGCATGATAAATAGTTCTCCATCCCCTTACTCTCAATCTAAAGGTGTCCTCAGGTCTAAAATGAGTCTCTTGTAGACAGCAAATAGATGGGTCTTGTTTTTTTATCCATTCTGATACCCTATGTCTTTTGGTTGGCGCATTTAATCCATTTACATTCAGTGTTATTATAGAAAGATACGGGTTTAGAGTCATTGTGATGTCTGTATGTTTTATGCTTATAGTGATGTCTCCGGTATTTTGTCTCACAGGGTCCCCCTTAGGATCTCTTGTAGGGCTGGTTTAATGGTAACAAATTCCTTCAGTTTTTGTTTGTTTGGGAAGACCTTTATCTCTCCTTCTATTCTAAATGACAGACTTGCTGGATAAAGGATTCTCGGCTGCATATTTTTTCTGTTTAGCACACTGAAAATCTCGTGCCAATTCTTTCTGGCCTGCCAAGTTTCAAAAGAGAGATCAGTCACGAGTCTTATAGGTCTCCCTTTATATGTGAGGGCACGTTTACCCCTTGCTGCTTTCAGAATTTTCTCTTTATCCTTGTATTTTGCCAGTTTCTCTATGATATGTCGTGCAGAAGATCGATTCAAGTTGCGTCTGAAGGGAGTTCTCTGTGCCTCTTGGATTTCAATGCCTTTTTCCTTCCCCAGTTCAGGGAAGTTCTCAGCTATAATTTCTTCAAGTACCCCTTCAGCACCTTTCCCTCTCTCTTCCTCCTCTGGGATACCAATTATGCATATATTATTTCTTTTTAGTGTATCACTTAGTTCTCTAATTTTCCCCTCATACTCCTGGATTTTTGTATCTCTCTTTTTCTCAGCTTCCTCTTTTTCCATAACTTTATCTTCTAGTTCACCTATTCTCTCCTCTGCCTCTTCAATCCGAGCTGTGGTGGTTTCCATTTTGTTATGCATTTCATTTAAAGCGTTTTTCAGCTCCTCGTGACTGTTCCTTAGTCCCTTGATCTCTGTAGCAAGAGATTCTCTGCTGTCAGCTATACTGTTTTCAAGCCCAGCGATTAATTTTATGACTATTATTCTAAATTCACTTTCTGTTATATTATTTAAATCCTTTTTGATCAGTTCATTAGCTGTTATTATTTCCTGGTGATTCTTCTGAGGGGAATTCTTCCGCTTGGTCATTTTGGATAGTCCCTGGAGTGGTGAGGACCTGCAGGGCACTTCCCCTGTGCTGTGTTGTATAACTGGAGTTGGTGGGCGGGGCCGCAGTGACCTGATGTCTGCCCCCAGCCCACCGCTGGGGCCACAGTCAGACTGGTGTGTGCCTTCTCTTCCCCTCTCCTAGGGGCGGGATTCACTGTGGGGTGGCGTGGCCCGTCTGGGCTACTTGCACACTGCCAGGCTTGTGATGCTGGGGATCTGGCGTCTTAGCTGGGGTGGGTAGGCAAGGTGCACGGGGGCAGGAGGGGCAGGCTTGGCTCGCTTCTCCTTAGGTGATCCACTTCAGGAGGGGCCCTGTGGCAGCAGGAGGGAGTCAGACCCGCTGTCGGAGGTTTGGCTCCGCAGAAGCACAGAGTTGGGTGTTTGAGCGGAGCGAGCAAGTTCCCTGGCAGGAACTGGTTCCCTTTGGGATTTTGGCTGGGGGATGGGCGGGGGAGATGGCGCTGGCGAGCGCCTTTGTTCCCCACCAAACTGAGCTCTGTCGTCAGGGGGCTCAGCAGCTCTCCCTCCCTTTGTCCTCCAGCCTTCCCGCTTTCCGAGCAGAGCAGTTAACTTATGACCCCCCAGACGCTAAGTCGCGCTTGCTGTCGGAACACAGTCCGTCAGGCCCCTCCGCTTTTGCCAGCCAGACTAGGGGGCTCTGCTTGGACGGCGAGCCGCTCCTCCGCCCCGGCTCCCTCCCGCCAGTCCGTGGAGCGCGCACCGCCTCGCCGCCCTTCCTACCCTCTTCCGTGGGCCTCTCGTCTGCGCTTGGCTCCGGAGACTCCGTTCTGCTAATCCTCTGGCGGTTTTCTGGGTTATTTAGGCAGGTGTAGGTGGAATCTAAGTGATCAGCAGGACGCGCGGTGAGCCCAGCGTCCTCCTACGCTGCCATCTTCCCTCTCTCCTCGCCAAAATAATTTCTAAAAGAAAATACGAACTGAGCTTTGGAACATTTCAGGCCTGGCATGGAATGCAGTTTTTACACAAGTGTCTTGTGGTTCAGAAATCCGATTTCACAGCTTATCTTCCGCTAGATGAAAGTGTTTACGGTGTGTCTGGAGCTGGAGTAAGTTCCTGCGGGTGCCCAAGAGCAGGGGCATCCTCTCTCCTCTCATTAATTTGCTGATGCCTAACTGCACTGACGCAGCGGTAAGATACCGGGGAGAGAGCTGCACTGATTAATTGATTGATGGATTGATTTAAAATTTCGTGAAATTTTTTTATTGTGACTTTATTCAAAATTCAAATGGTAGAATAGTCAGAAGCCTCATGGCCTAAGCTAAGCTATCTACTTATCCTCCCTAGGGGCAAAGAAAGTTATTAGCTTTGTATGCATGTATGCGTGTTTGTGTGTGTGTGTGTGTGTGTGTGTGTGTGTGTGTGTGTGTGTGTGT